>NC_142797.1:75642751-75712798 GCF_049724085.1 Artemia sp. Qi Xiang Cuo | reverse complement strand
GTCTTCGTCGCTATTTTTATCCTATGTATCCGACAAAGCATGTTGATATAGAATTTAATCACTCTTATACTTAGATTTTGATAATGTTATCTGACGTATCCAGCAAAGGATGTTGATAAGCATTTTGTTCACTCTGACACTTACATTTTGTCAATTTTATCCGACATATCCAATGAAAAATGTTGATAAAGAATTTATTATATCTAATACATAGATTTTGTCAATGTTATCCGACAAATTCGACAAATGATGTTGATAAAAATGTTAATAAAAAAATTATTCACTCCGATACTCTGATTTTGTAAATGTTATTAAACATATCTGTCAAAAGACACTGATATAGGATTTATTCTTCCTGATACTTAGATTTTCTTAATTTTATCAAGCGTATCGGACAAAAGACGATGATAAAAAATTTATTCCCTTTGATACTTAGATTTTGGGAATGTTATCCGATTTATACAACAAAAGAAGTTGATAAATAATTTATTCACTCTGAAACTTAGATTTTGACAATGTTATCCAACGTATTTGACAAAAGATGTTGATAAATAATTTATTCTATCTGATACTTGTAATTTGTCAATTTTATCTGATGTATCTGACAAAGATGTTGATGGAAAAAATTTGTTCCCTCTGATTCTTATATTCTGTAAATGTTATCCTATGTATCCAACAATAGAAGTTGATAAAGAATTTAAATCACTCTGATACTTAGATTTTGATTATGATAACCGAAGTATCTGTCAAAGGATGCTGATAAGTAATTTATTTGATCTGATACTTAGATTTTGTCAATTTTATCCGATATATCCGACAAAAGATGTTGATAAAGAATTTATTCATTCTGAAACTTATATTTTGTTGGTCTTAACATATGTATCCCACATATTATATTGATAAAGAATGTTGACAAAGAATTTATCTAATGATACTTAGATTTTATTTATGTTTACAAACGTATCTGACAAAGGACATTGGTAAGGAATTTATTTACTTTTATACTTAGATTTTCTCAATATTATCCGACGTATCCGACAAAAGACATTGATAAAGAATTTATTCACTCTGATGCTTAGGTTTTGGAAATGTTATCCTACGTATCCGAGAAAGGATGTTGATAAAGAATTTATGCACTCTGATACTTAGATTTTGTCAATTTTATACGACGTATCTGACAAAGATGTTAATAAAAAATTTATTCATCTGATACCTAGATTTTCTCAATGTTATCCTATGTATCCGTCAATAGATGTTGATAAATAATTTAATCACTCTGATACACTCTGGTACTTAGATTTTTTCAATTTTATCCAACGTATCCGACAATACATGTTGATAAAGAATTTATTCATTCTAATACATAGATTTTCTCAATGTTATCCGACGTATCCGACAAATAATGTCGATAAAGAATGTTAATAAAGAATGCGTTCACTCTGATACTTAGATTTAGACAATTTTATCAAACGTATCCGTCAAAAGACATTGATAAAGAATTTGTTTACTTTGATACTTTGATTTTATCAATTTTATCAAGCGTATCTGACAAAAGACGATGATGAAGAATTTATTGGGTCTGATTCTTAGATTTTTGTGAATGTTATCCGATGTATCAGACAAAAGACGTTGATAAAAATTTATTCAATCTGAAACTTAGATTTTGTTAATTTTATCCGACCAATCCGACAAAAGATGTTGATGAAGAATTTATTCACTCTGATACTTAGATTTTTTTAATGTTATCTGATGTATTTGACAAGAAAAGTTGATAAAGAATTTATTCACTCTGACTCTGACTCCAATGTAACTGACAAAGATGTTGATAGAATAAATCTATTAACGCTGATACTTAGATTTTCTCGATGTTATTCTATGAATCCGAGAGTAGATGTTGATATAGAATTGAATCACTCTAATACTTAGATTTTTATAACTTTAACCGAAGTATCCAGCAAAGGATATTGATAAAGAATTTACTCACTCTGATACTTATGTTTTCTCAATTTTATCAATCGTATCTGACAAAGGACAATAATTTCGAATTTATTGGGTCTGATACTTAGATTTTGTGAATGTTATCCGATGTATCCGATAAAACACGTTAATATAGAATTTATTCAATCTTATACTTAGACTTTGTTAATTTTATCCGACGTATCCGACAAAAGATGTTGATGAAGAATTTATTCAATCTGATACTTATGTTTTGTCAATTTTATCCAATGTATCTGACAAGATGTTGATAAAAAAAAGTTATTACCTCTGATACTTGGATTTTGATAATGTTATCTGACGCATCCAGCAAAGGATGTTGATGAAGAATTTATTCACTCTGATACATAGATTTTCTCTATTTTATCCGACGTATCCGACAAAAGATGTTGATAAAGGATTTATTCATTCTAGTACATAAATTTTGTCAATGTTATCCGACGTATCCGACAAATGAAGAATGTTAATTACGAATTTATTCACTCTGATACTTATATTTTGTCAGTGTTATCAAACATAGCTGTCAAAAGACATTGATAAAGAATTTATTTACTCTGAAAATTAGATTTGATCAATTTTATCAGGCATATCTGACAAAACACGATGATAAGGAATTTGTTCACTCTGGAACTTAGATTTTGTGAATGTTATCTGATGTGTCTGACAAAAGAAGTTGATAAAGAATTTATTCACTCTGATACTTAGATTTTGACAATGTTATCTGACATATCCGACAAAAGATCTTGATAAAGAATTTATTCAATCTGATACTTAGATTTTGTCTATTTTATCCGATGTAACTGACAAAGATGTTGATAGAAAAAATTTATTCGCTCTGATACTTAGATTTTCTCGATGTTATCCGATATATCCCAGAATAGATTTTGATATAGAACTTAGTCACTCTGATACATAGATTTTGATAATGTTAAACGACGTATCAAGCAAAGGATGTTGATAACGAATTTATTCATTATGATGCTTAGATTTTTTCAATTTTATCCGACGTATCCGATAAAAGTTGTTGATAAAGAATTTATTCATTTTAATACATAGATTTTGTCAATGTTTTCCGATGTATCCGACAAATGATATCGAGTAAAAATGTTAATTAAGAATTTCTTCTCTCTGATACTTAGATTTTGTCAGTGTTATCAAATGTATCTGTAAAAAGACATTGATAAAGAATTTATTCACTCTGACACTTAGGTTTTCTCAGTGTTGTCAAGCATATCTGACAAAAGACGATATTGAAGAATTTCTTCACTTTGATACTTAGATTTTGTGAATGTTATCTGAAGTATCTGACAAAAGACGTTTATGAAGAATTTATTAACTCTGATACTTAGATTTTGACAATGTTATCCTGCGTATCCAACAAAATATGTTGATAAAGAATTTATTTAGCCTGATACTTAGATTATGTCAATTTTTTCCAATATATCTTACAAGGATGTTGATAGAAAAAAATTATTCACACTGATACTTAGATTTTGTCAATGTTATCCTGTGTATCCGACAATAGATGTTGATATAGAATTTAATCACTCTGACACTTAGATTTTGATAATGTTAAACGACGTATCCGGCAAAGGATGTTGATAAAGAATTTATTCACTCTAATACTTATATTTTATCAATTTTATCCGACCTATCCGATAAAAGATGTTGATAAGAAATTTATTCATTCTGATACTTAGAGTTTGTCCATGTTAACCTATCTATCCAACATATGATGAAAATTCCTTTTCTTACATCTCTGATTTTTTTAATAGACATTCTAAACGTTTGATATGCTAGCAAACTTCAAAAATAAGGAAAAGATAACAGAGTAATGCATTATATATTTTTAATGAAATAGCGAAATGTAGAATATTAATATAAAAAATATATTACATATATTATTATACATTAAAGTTATCATTGAACAACTTTGGGCATTTTGAATTTGTTCCATAAATTAGTTCATCATGTTCTCTCTTGATACTGTAGCTATTGTCTTCTCTTAGTTTGTAATCCGTAGAATAATCATTAATCCATTTTGAGTCATACAAAATTTTTATTGGGGTGTCATCTACAGGTTCAATATGCATTTCATCTTTGGCATTAATTGGTGCATCGATTATATGATCAATAGTAGTAATAATGTTCACCTGCGCATTATATTCCATCAATTTATTTTTATATTCATTGGTGATATTGTCTGCCAATGCCCTTTTGATTTTTTCAACGATATCACTGTCTATTCTCATATTGTGTTTACACAGGTATCAGTTCTGGCATGTAGACAAGATATGATTTATGATATTAGTGCAACAGTTGGCCTTTCTTTTCCTCTTCGCTCTGATATGAATATTAATACGGGAACGATGGCAATAGGATCTATCAAGAGGAAACGTTTTACCAGAACCATTAGCTAGAAAATGCTCATATTCATTAACTATTATTTTTATGTTTGCGTTTTCTTAGCACTAACTTCTCTGGAGATCTCACTCTTACATATCCACCATGAGTGATGTTGAATGGTTTCGATAGTCCAAGGAAACCTAAACTCTCACTGTCATGACAACGCATGCGTACGTTTCTAATAGTGTTACCACTTGTGCTTGTTTCCTTGTTCAAATATTGATCTTTGTCAGCATTCAACGCAACAAGGATTTTATCGCGTGCATACACTTTTGTCGAATAATTCATCTTCACTTTTTTTTAAATATGATATCGGTGGTTATCCTTCCAATTTACGAAAATTACTGATTTAATACACATAAAAAACTATGTAGTCTTGATAAGTAACCATAGAGTACCACTGGTATAGTCGCATAGCGTCAAAGAGCAGCCATAGAGTACAATTGGCACAGCATATTTCATTTTAAGATACGTAGAAAAAAGTTGAATAATTTCTTTAAAATAAAATTTATTTCTTAAAATAAAAGTCTAAGAAAATTCAGTCCAAAAAAAGGGCTACTAAAAAATTTATTTTTCTAATAGTAAAAGTCACGAATAACATATCTATATCCTTCTCATTTTGAATTTAGATAATATTAAATGTGAATTTTCTATGTTTTAAGTTTGTTTCATGTCATTCTAAGACATATAAAAAAAAGTTGAAAAAAATTCCCATGTTAAAAAAAATATATAAAAAAAGTTTAAAAAAATTAAACTTCAAAACAAAAGTAAAAGGAGGGGGTCGGCTCTATTAGTTTCAACTTTTTAATATACTTCATTGCTAAAGAATATTATACATTGCCACAATTAAAATTTCAACCTTATGAGTGTACTTAAATCAATTGACTTCTGAAAGTTGAATATATAGTAATCATATCATTCAGACCAGATTTATGCAAATAGGATAACTTTTTTGAAAATTGAGATAGTTTTATGCAAATTAGTTACCCTTGATACCTTTAATAATGTAGGCGATACTGGACAAGATCTCAGATACCTTTAAGCTAGAGCTTATTAACCTGTTTCACAAGTTTTGACTCAGAAACATGTTCAGCCTGTCTTTATATGGTGTATCAAGAAACATCTCTGATTGGTCCAGGAATCTGACCAGCTTGACTGTCGACTCAGAAACCTGTCTGGTAGGTCTTTTTAGTCCCATTGTTCGTCCTGGATCAACACCTAGCTTACTACTAGAGTTTATCAGATTCTAGAATACAGAAAAAAACAGTTATTTGGTGTTGAACAAGGAAACTGTTTAATATTTTTCTCATAGTAACATAGCGTTTATATTACCCTTCACTTAGAAAATACTATTTTTATAGAATATTCCATTAGGTTCGGATAGCAGTTCTTTTCCATTGAGAATTTTTTTTTCAAATGAAGTTTTATCCATACGACATATTCCAGATAGTATCTTCTAGTGCAGCTTTTCTCTTGATTGCAACGCCCAATTTACTAAATATGCCAGAATTTTAAGAAAGAACAAACACACTTACATTCAGATATTATTGTTGAATATATACTGAAAGAAATTCCTGGAACCTCTATTCCATCACTATTTGAAATCTGGAATAATTTTAGTCTTAGGGAGATGGTTATCTCATCATATATTGTGATATTTGAAGCCAACAGTATTTTCATTTGCACTTGGGATCCTGTTAAACCCCGCTGACTTCGATCCGTAGGAGCGATGTCCAATATGGAAGCACGAGCATCAGGAAACACAATTCGTAACTAGAAAGTAACATGATTATGTGTACGCAAAACGTAATGAGTGTATGCCATAGTTTTTAACATAGCATATGTTACAGTTAAATATCAGAAGAACCACCGGAATTTTTCTATAGTGTTTCTTATCTGGTAAAGCCATATTTGTACGTTGATATTTGTTAAAAGATATTTGTAAATTGATGCATTGTACCTTGATAAAGGATATTTTTACATTGATCTAGGTATATACACCAAAACTGTTTAGTTTTCTTATAATGAAAATTTAATAATTTATTAAATTGAATATATCTTATTTTTATTGAAAAGTGGGAGCAAAATCCAAAGCCAATGGAAAGATATGAAAATAATAACCTGCTGCCCAGCTAAGCTTACGAAATAAAAATCTTGACATTTACACCTTGTAATAAAATGAGATTATATAAAGTCCTTCAGATCTAAAAAACATAAAAACATCTGTTTAAAATGGACTTTTTCACTTTACTCTTTCTTCACTTTTCACTTTACTTTACTCTACTGTTTCAATTACCTTACACTTTAGATCCTCGTTTGCCTTCACCTAGAGCATCTACAAAAAGTCTCCAGTCTTTATCGGTTGCAAGTTATGAGTGTTGAGCTGTCACCAATGTATCCAGGGTTGCCACCCCTAGTGACTTATCTATATTTCTAGCGATTTTTTATATTCTCTTTACATAAAAATGATCACATAAATCACTAGATTATTGAAAAAAATCACTAAGTCAACCTCAACGGGTGGCAACCCTGAGCATATCTTCCCAGTCCATAGTATAAATGTATTAACAGTTGCAAAAAGTTTCTTCAAAATAGCACATATCAAAGCACATGAAAACGGTAAATCTGTCTGCGTCAGAGTAATAGTTTCAATTGCTACTAGGCATCTAGGCAGATCACAACATATGTATGATATTGTCTGCTTAAATCAGATCAAAATTAAATATTTTTAAAGAAAGTTATGAGATTGTAATTAATTAATAATGGTAACAGGAAATTGCATTTTTGTTGGGAGCAAAATCATCGGGTTCTAGGGATATCTTTTCCCCAGTATCTCTGGATTATCTTATCATATATACTGAACTAATAACTTGTTGGTTTTTACAAAGGCTATTCTGCTTAATTGAATGCAAATCAATAGATAAAAAATAAAATCCCATTTACCTCTAAAATAACCAGATTAATTAAGAAGTGGATTTAAAGTTTAGGCTACTTATCAAAAATCCTTATGGCTAATCATATGAGTATAAGTTAAAACAATAAAACCAAAACGATAAAATTAAAGCAGATTTCCAAAATGATGATAAAAAGAGCAAAAAACTTGCTTAAGATATATGGGGAAAACCCCTTTAGAAGATGATTTAGTTTATTCAAAATATACGAGTATGGCAGCCCCTAGTTTTAAATCTGTGTTCGCAACAAGAAGATGTAATAGCGAGTCAATTAGCTATAACGTATTCGTTGATGAGAATAAAAAGGATGTTAAGAAAGATTAAAGGTTTACAAAAATGAAAAAAGGAATTTTCCAAAGAAAAGGGGATATTTATCTGAATAATAATAGGCCGTCTATCGTCACCCAGCACTCCCCTACTAGTAAATTAAAGGAAAACTTGGTATTAAGCAATAATAAAAAAAAAAGTCAGTACAGTATCCGTTAGCTTTCCAGTATGATAGCTAAAATTTATTCACAGGCCAAAGCTATTTAATTATGTAGTTGTTTTGCATTTATATCATCTTTTTCCTATCTGGTTCTTCTATTTTTCTATAACTGTAGTGACTTCAGTGGTGGTTCTAATCTCTTGCACCCGGGGCAAAATCTTGATTAGTACCATCCCCCCCCCCCTGTCTCCCGCAAAATTTCCAGGTCAAATTTTAGCACAATTTTTCATTTATTCATTTACTTAATAGTTTGTATTTCAATCATTTTTTAGCTTATTATTTAAATTAGCTATTTACTATTAATTTAATTACTTAATTATTACTACTACATTATTTGTAATTTTAATTTATTAAATATTTTCATTTATTAATTTTGCCCTCTCCTATCAAACAGTTCGTGGTAACGAACTGTAAGTGAGGAGCGACCCGGCTCAATAGTAACCGAAACTGTATAAAACGGAATTTTGATACCAATAGATACATCCAAAGAATCATATTTTAATGCTGATTTCAAATATATAAGTTTCATCAAGTTTAGTCCTACCTATCAAAGTTACGCGCCTGAGAAAATTTGGCTGATTTTCGAAAAAAGGGGGAAAGACCCCCTAAAAGTTATAGAACCTTAATGAAAATCACACCATCATATTCAGCGTATCAGAGAACCCTGCTGCGGAGGTTTCAAGCTCATATCTACAAAAATGTGGAATTTTGCATTTTTTGCCAGAAGAAAGATCACGGATGCGTGTTTATTTTTTTTTCCCCCAGGGGTGATCGCATCGACCAAGTGGTCCTAGAATATCGTGGGAGGGCTCATTGGAACGGAAATTAAAAGTTATAGTGCTCTTTTTAAGTGATCAAAAAAATGGAGGGCAACTAGGCCCCCTCCTACGCTCATTTTTTTCCCAAAGTCACCCGATCAAAATTTTAAGATAGCCATTTTGTTCAGCATGGTCGAGAATATGATAACTATGTCTTTTGGGATGACTTAATCCCCCGAAGTCCCCGGGGGGAGGGCTGAAAAATATGAACTTTACCCACTGTTAACATATAATATTGGTTATTGGGAAGTATACAGACGTTTTCAGAGGAGCTTTTTTCTGGTAGTGGGGGGAGTGGGTCGGGGGTTATATGGGAGGATCTTACGATGAAGAAAGTTTTCATGGGAGAAGGGACATTGCTATGAAGGGGGTGCCGGATTTTCCAGCATTATTTAAATAAAGATCAGAAATTATATATAAAAAAAACAAGTTTTTTAACTGAAATTAAGGAGCAACATCAAAACTTAAAACGACAGAAAGCATTACGTATATGATTGGGTTCATCTTCTATTCAATACCTCGCTCTTTAAGCCAAAGATTATTTAGTACTTTCATAAGAGCTATTTATTTTAATTAACGGCATTTGTGATTAAGGGGTCATTTTTATAGAATTGGAACAAAATTCGAACTTTAGCTTAAAGTGCAAGGTATTGACTAGGGGGCGAGCCCTCTAATATACGTATTAAAAATATAAGAATATAGAGGTTTGTTACGTAAGTTAATTCGTAAGTTACGTATATTTGTTACTAATAAAAACGTTCGTAAATAAAATTTAACAGGTTTCGAGAAAGCCATTTAACCAAATAAAAGTAAAATTAATATTCAATTTTTTTTTTATTATTCATATACGGTTAGCCAAAATCAAAACCTGCATTAATTCAAAAACGTTCAAAAATTAAATAAAAAAACAAGGTTTTTTAACTCAAAGTAAGGAACAACGTCAAAACTTAAAACGAACAGAAATTATTCCGTATATGAAAGGGGCTGTCCCCTCCTCGACGCCTCGGTCTTTACGCTAAAGTTTGACTTTTTCACAACTCTATTTTTTTTAAACAAAGAAATACTTTAGCGTAAGAGCGAGGTGTTGAGGAGGGGACAGCCCCTTTCATATACGGAATAATTTCTGTTCGTTTTAAGTTTTAACCTCGTTCCTTACTTTCAGTTAAAAAAAACTTGTTTTTTTTATTTAATATTTTAATAGAAATAAATGTGTTAAGATCATGGAAGTTATAGGGGTTATAGCAGAAGGATCTATTTCTTGAAATGTTTCTTTTAATAGGGAAAAAATAATATTGTAATAATATTATGCTGTGAAGCAGGTATTTTTTCCGCAATCCTGAAAATCTCACATAATTAGACAGATCTCTGCATATGCTGCTTGTACAAACAAAACTGGAAAGAACTCTTATGTACAGCTTCACCCAAAACTAGGTCACGTCACAAAAATAGATACGGTAGTAACTTTCTCTCTATTGAAATCACTGTAGAAAATATAAACAGTTGAAGTCAGTTCTAATAGAAATATTTTTGGGAATCTACAAATGTCCTAAAACGAACTCTTGAATGTTGCTAAAAAGAGACCATTAAAACAGGGTTTTGTTATAAGTTTAGCATCAAAAGAGTACGACCATTTAATGGCTAAAAATAGTAACGAACTGTAAGTAAGGAGCGAACCGGCTCAATAGTAACTGAAACTCTAAAAAACAGAGCTTTTTAAAGGAGCTGATTTCAAATATATAAATTTCCTCAAGTTTAACGTTACCCATCGAAAGTTACGCGCCTGAGAAAAGTTACCTTATTTTCGAAAAAAATGGAAAACAACCCCTAAAAGTTGTAGAATTTTAATAAAAATCACACCATCAGATTCAGCGTATCAGAGAACCCTACTATAGACGTTTCAGGCTCCTATCCACAAAAATGTGGAATTTTGTATTTTTTACCAGGAGAAAGATCACGGATGCGTGTTTATTTGTTTGTTTGTTTTTTGTTTTTGTTTTCCAGGGGTGATCGTATCGAGCCAGTAGTCCTATATTATCGTGAGAGGGCCCATTCAAACGGAAATTTAAAGTTCTACTTCTTTTTTCAAGTGTCCAAAAATATTGGAGGGCAACTTGGCCACTCATTTTCTCCTAAAGCTACACAATCAAAATTTTGAGATAGCCATTTTGTTCAGCATAGTCTAAAATTTAATAAATATGTCTTCGAGGATAACTTAATGCCCCACAGTTCCCAGGGGAACGGTTGCAAGTTATGAACTTTGTCCATTGTTTACATATAGTATTGGTTAATGGGAAGTATACAGACGATTTCAAGAGAAATTTTTTTCTGGGGGGGGGAGTTGGAGAAGGGGGTTACGGGGGAGGATTTTTCTATGGAGGATGTTTTCTTGGGGAAGGGACATTTCTATGAAGGGGGCGCCGGATTTCCCAGTATTATATAAAAAAACGATCAGAAATTAAGTAAAAAAATACGTTTTTTCAACTGAAGGTAAGGAGCAACATTAAAAGTTAAGACGAACAGAAATTATTACGTATATGAGGGGGCTCGCCTCCTATTGAATACCTCGCTCTTTACACAAATTGTTTTTCTAGCACTTTCAAAAGAGCTATCTATTTCAATTAACCGGCCTTTATGATTCAGGGGTTTGTGATTCGAATAAATTTCGAACTTTAGAGTAAAGAGTGAGGTATTGACTAGGGGGCGAACTCCTTAATATACGTAATAAAAACATACGAATATAGAAGTTCGTTACGTAAGTTAATTCGTAAGTTACGTCAGAACAAAATTTCGAGAAAGCCATTTAGCCAAAAATTATACGTTATACGTAAAATTAATATGCAAATTCCTTTTTAATTATTCATGTATGGTGAGGCAAAATCAAAGCTGCATTAATTCGAAAAAGTTCAGAAATTAACTAAAAAAAAAAGTTTTTCTAACTGAAAGTAAGGAGCGACATTAAAACTTAAAACGAACAAAAATTACTCCGTATATGAAAGGGGCGGTCCCTCCTCTTCACCTCGCTCTTTAAGCTAAAGTTTGACTCTGTCTCACAATTTTATTTTTTTAAATAATAAAAAATTTTAGCGTAAAGAGCGAGGCGTTGAGGAGGGGACAGCCCCTTTCATATACTGAATAATTTCTGTTCGTTTTAAGTTTTAATGTCGCTCCTTAGTTGCAGTTAAAAAAGACCTAGTTTTTTTTATTTAATCTCAACCATCAGACAAAGCCAGACCGAGATGGAACTGCTCCGGAGAAAATGTAAACAAGTATAAACATAAGCGACATTAGATTTTTGATTTTTCATCGGTAGGCACACGTGTGGCAGAGGAAAATAATGGGTATGGCTTTAATATTCCAAAAGGTAGAGATAACCATGGTTTTCCTAGAAAGCGATTTCTTAGAAATTTCCTCTTAAAGCGAAGCTAATTATGCTATGACAGCTAAAACGGGAACTGAATGTAAAGAGTCAAAGGAACCAAAAACAAAAACACAACCCCCTCCCTTTCTCCAAAAAAGAAAATCCTAGAAATGCACATGATAATTAAACTACAGTATACTAAGCAAGCAAGGCCATTGATGGATCTAGGGAGGGGCCATACCCCCTCACTTTGGCTCCAAAAATGCCCTGCACAAAAAAAGTTTGATTAGCAACTGGCAATAAACTTGGTAACTAGAATGATTAAATAATTTTAAATACTCTTTTCCAACTTTTATTCCAAACTCGCATGTAACCTAAAACTAGAAAGATAATGGATAGAATCGTGAGGGTTAACTTAATGAGTCATAAAAAAGTGTTTTCGGAAGAAAAGTCTCGTGTAATTTGGAAGTACGTAGCAGAATAATTAGAACAATAGCAACAACAAGCATTACATTATATTCCTCTTATAATACAAATACAATTCTTTTGACGTTCTTCAATTTTCTTAAAACTCACTAAGATTCCAGGAAAACTAGTTCTTAACAAAAGTTTGGTATTTTATTTGATATGACTATTCCACCAGTTAATAAACGAGAAACGAAGGTCCCACATCAAATTTCGAAGGACATTTTTATGGCCCAAAAAAAGAATATAAAAGAAAAAAAATTCAAGAGAATGTTTTTCCTAACCAAGAATAAAAAGTTTTGACGCTCTATGGCACAATATTATTTTCCAAAACCACATATATCACAGATAACCTCTGCTAAAACTACTGTGTTACCCCTTTGTGGTATAACGTTTTGTGGCAAATTTCAAATACTCCCGCCACTTCGTGGATCCCTGTCCCATTATTTATGAAATTCCAGCTATTTCTCCGTTGCAGTGTTGATTTGAAGTTAGCGCTAGAAATTTATGTATTTGTTAAAATTTAATTTAAACCACCCTTTTATAAATCCTGGATAGGCCATTCAGTTAAGTCATATTACATTTTTTTTTCTGCTTTCGCAATTATGAACAATACAAATTGGCACCCTTATTCAGTGACTGATAAATATACATTGGTCCATTTATGGGTGATGAAATGGGAGGAGCTTTTTATTCGTGCCGAGACTGTAGTAGACAAATATTACTGAGTATGACCCTGCTGGCTAAATTTATATACAGTGATTAAAATATATAATGTCAATTAGATCTTTTCTAAATTTATTCTGACATATATAACGAACAAAATAGTAATGTAGCGAAAAAAATAACAATCAGTGAAACAGAACCTCGTTGTTAGCTTTTAAAGTTGCTGTGCTATTTAAAATAAGCCGGATATAAGATTAAAATAAAATTAGAAACCTTCCAAATGAATTACTGAAATGCAGAATTTGTTCTTTTAAAAAGGAGTTTTCAAGCCTACTATTTAAAAAATTAGAAAACTTTCTTATTTAAATTTTAATGTAAGGCAGTGTTGGATCCAGGGGGGTGGCGAGGGGGTGCTCCCCCCTTAGCGTAGTCTAAAGTAGTATAATTTACTTAACTAACCCAAGTTTGTGTTAATTAAACTTGCTCCTAACGCATGTTTATCGGATTGACCTATTTTGCGCCCCACCTAAAAAGTTTTTTTTATCGGATCAACCCATTTTGCGCCCTTCCCCAAAAAAAATCCTGGATCGGCCCCTGATGTAAGGTAGGCTAGATGTCAGGGGTAGATCTAGAGCTAAATATTAGAGGAGACCCAATGTGACAAAGGCGTAAATCCTGAGGGAGGGTCAATGTGACAAAGAGTAGGTGATGCCATAATGCATTAGGACGGGGCCATAGCCATAACTCTTTTCTTCCATAGTGATTTAAGATTATGAAGAAGGTTTACGGCAATTTCCCAGTGCTACCATCTACCAAAACGAAGACGTAGATAGCGATATTTTTACTACAGCTATAGATGGTGAAATGCTTTCTTTTCCAGCAACATTATCGACCCATTCTTTTAGCCTCTAAGCAGTTTCTACTAAATTTATAAAATTTTTGTCTGGTGTAGGATTTGAATGTGAGACCCGAGATTTCCTGTGGTAAGAGAACAACCCGTTAGTCAACTGAACCAACAAGTAAATGATATTATCATGTTCTTAAAAATACATTCTAAGCAACAGGTTTCATATAGATGATATGCCATTGAGATCTTCGTTATCGGTAAATTTCTTGATAGCATTTCGATAACACACAGTGATTTGAGATGATAGCTAGGCAGTTGTCGATGATATGTCGTAATGGATCCCATGACAGCCCGACCATTTTGACAGATAATGGGTTTTCTATAACAGGTGGTCAAAATAAACAATTGCTATGCCACTGAGAACTTTTTTTTCCGACAATCCTTTGGTACTATTCGAATAATTTATTTTTCCGATAATTTCCTGGTTTGTTTCCGACGAATTCTCGGCCAGGCCCCTCTCAGTGTTCCCTGTATTACACGGCAGCTATAAAATTTCACAGAGAGTTAAAGTCACCATCGGGTCTTGTTGTTATATCTTCAGATAATTGTTTCCAGAAATTTTCGGCAGCAGTCCGATGACAGCCTTATCGCAATGGCATGCTTACCAAGCCTGTTGTCAATAAAAAAACACAATGGATCCGAGCAGAGCCCTGACCTTCTGGAGATCTTTGTTATCAGTAATTGAACAGTGATTAAATTGTCAACATTGCTGGTAAAAGAGGTTTTGATAAGACTTTTAATATACAATTGGAGGAGGCTCGTAATTTGCTCACTTTTTCTGGTATGCCTAGTGGATGGGACTGTTTTTGATAAAGTTTTGTCTTATCAAAACACATTCACAATCCCTTCAGTTACCGAATTGTATTTGTTTGTAGATCATATATCATCTTTCTTTTAAAAAACACCCCTTGAAATTTTGAATTCAATCCCTGGATTATTTTTTAACCTGGACCTTCAAAGGAAGGTAAAGAGGAACAACAAATCTAAAAAGAGTATTTACCGAATTGTATTTGTTTGTATGTCATATATCATCGTTCTCGTATTTGATTACCTTTTGATCTGTTGAACATACCGCTTATCCTATCCTGTAAGTTTCAACGTAATGCCCTCACCCATTTCTGAAATATTACCAGAATGCCCTTTTTACGAGCTACATGATCATAGTGTGTTTTGATTTAGCTAAACACTCAACGATTTCAGAAGAGCTTCACCTCAATACTCTTACCCTTTTTTGAAACCAAGAATTAAACATGCCCTTGTTTAATTTGCAATGTGGCAGTTTGTCGCTATGTTGAATTCTTATCGGATACCTTTGAAGGGAGGGCAGTAAAAAAGTGGGTGGGAGGGACCTGGTGCACTACAATCACTTTGTCTTAGGTTTCCCCAAATTCCTGCCATTAAAATTTCCATTGGTGGAAAAATAGATAAGTTCAAGCTGCGGTAATTAGAATCTACTAACGATGCAAAACTCCCGGCTCCCTGTCTAAGTCTTAACTACTCAAAAAACACTGACAAAAAACAACATAGTAGGCCCTAAGTACATGAAAAGTAATTGTATCAGATACAACGCCATAGCATTACCTATACGAAAAAGCCATAAGGCCTTAAATATTTATTATAATTTATTTAAAAACTTTTTTTTACAGTTTTTCAAAGAAAAGTAAAACACTATATTAAACCAAAACTGAGTAGAAATAAAACTGAATTATCTACCAATAGTAAAACACCACAAATGGCCATCAATAAATAAATGAAACCCAAGACGAACAGACATTACAATAGATAGCTGATTCAAACTAAAAACAAACATAAATTAACAAGAGAAGGCTGACAACCCCCATGTCTTGTCAAGACCAGAACACAATTTGAACTCCACTGAAAAAAAGTAAGTTAACAAAATAATTAAGTAAACTTTGGAGGAGGCTTATTAGATTAGAAATTAAAAGTTCTAGTTCACTTTTGAAGAATCAAAGGTATTCAAAGGGCAACCAGTCTCTCCCTTGTAACTGCCATTTTTACCCCAAATGCACCTGATCGAAATTAGGAAATAGCTATTTTTTTTTTAATGAAGTCCAAAGATCAAATAACCATATCTCTAGGGTTAAAATCCCCGCCAGCTGCTCCTGGAGAAAGGGCTATAAGTTAAGACAGTTGCTCATTGCTAACACGTAAGGTTTTAATGGAAAAGGTTTTTGTATCAACTTTGGAGGGGGCTCATTTGATTGGAAGTCAAAAGTACCAGTGCCATTTTTAGGAGTGAAAAGTGAATAAAGGGCGTCCGCCCCCACGTCCTTTTTTTCCCCATCTACATCCGATAACATTTTGAGATATCTCCTCAAAGACATCTGACAAAAATTCGTCATCTAAACTCACAAAGCTCAAAGATTTTCAACACTGATACTTATTACTGAACACTCAGTAAACGTCTGATTCGTCTGAAAAATAGGAGAAATAAATCTTCTTTAATGTTTTGTGATATTGACATCTGATATGTTTTTTCCTTTTGTAAAACAGAGCTTTCTTAGAAATAATATTGACAGGCATTTATATTATGACTTTACAAACAAACAATTCCAACATGGTTGAAAATGTAAAGATTCTAACGTTTAGTTTTACCCCATTACCCCATGATATTGCCTCATATTTGTAGAATACTGAAAATTCAAGCTCCACCGCTCAGTTGCTCGGGGGTTCAATGGCATGGGGGTTCAGCTACACAAGGGTTCTTTTGCACGTGAGTTTAGTTACACAGGGGTTCAGTTATATGGGGTTTTGGAGTTCAGTTGCACGGGGGCTCAGTTTCACAAGAGTTCAGTTACACGAGGGTTCAGTTGCATGGGGATTCAGTTGCGCGCGGCTTAGGTTAAGGGGGTTTAGTTGCATAGAAGTTCAGTTGCACGGTTGTTCAGCTACAGGGCTTCAGATGCTTGGGGTTCAGTTGCATGGGGGTTCAGTTAAACACACACCTTGTTCAGGATAATTGTCTGGGGTAAATTTTCCCAAAGACTAAATTTTCTAGAGTATATTCTCGTGGGGAAGAGAAATTTTTCTGTGGAGGTGTATCCAGACTTTCTGGTCCTATTTGAAAAACTATCTGAAACGATCTAAAAAATAAGTTGTTTTTACTGACAATAAGGAGCAACATCAAAACTTAAAACGAAAAGAAATTATTACGACTATTAGGGTGTTTCTTCCTCCTCAGCATCCTACTCTTTACTAAGAAGTTTGAATTTTGTCCCAGTTCCTTAAGAATGACCCCTAAAAAGCAAGGGTCATTTAATTAGAACAATTAGAAGCTTTTTTTTTAAGTAGAAACAAACTTTAGTTTGAAGAGTGAGGTTTTCATCCCTTATTAGCGTAATTATTTCTGTTCATTTTAAGTATTAATGTTGCTCCTTAATTTCAATTGAAAAAACTTGAAAATTATTTCATAAAATCAGATAGCTGCCTTCAAAACACACAAAAGGAACAGCAGTAATGCCTAAATTAATACCAACACCTAGCCCCCCCCCCATTACTTATATTGATACCACCGCCCTGGTTTCTCGGTACCTGGTTCCCTGGTGTATCCCAAAATAGATTAAGAAGACTTTACACCACCTCTTCTCGAATTATTTGGGTTTTCCTCATTACATCTAGATCCAAATGTACCTTACTCCACAACGGAGTCTATATCTCTGAAATTCAATGTTTGAGGCAAAGAAAACCATGGGTCCTTAGGCAAAAAATGGGTTTCCTCTAGTGTAAGAACTTTAGAAGAAAGAATCTGAATCAGTAGGCCTGGACAGATTTTAAGGAAAACGTAGGGGGAATTAAAGTGATTAGTGAATATTTAATACATCAAAGTAATTATTTGTATGTATGAGAATAACACTGCAGAGGTTAAGGTAAGAAATGAGGTGAGCCGCTATTTTCGTATTAAATTCGGAGTTGAACAGGGTTGTGTTTTATCCCCCTTTATATGGATCATTTTGATGGACCTTGTCTTGGGAAGTACAGGAAAAACAATGGGAGAACAAGGAATCAAATAGGGAGGAAACAATTTTCTGGACTTAATTAAACATCCTAGATGAAAATAAGGGCAAAATGAATGAACTTTTAGGGGTTTTGCGAGCTCAGGGTGATGGAATGGGTTTAAAATTTATTTTAAGAATACTATGTCGCTAAGTCTAGAAATAAGTGAATATGAAAAGGTGGCATTGGGTAACGAAAAGATTGATCAGGTGGATAACTTCACATACTTTGGCAGTATTATTAGTAAAGATGGTGGGAGCAGTGAAGATGTTGAAAGTAGATTAGCTAAGGCTCAGGTTTTTTTTCCACAGTTGTAAAAAGTTTGGAAGAATAAAAAAATAAGTCCAAAACGAAGAATACAATATTGGAAGCTACAATGATGGCTGTGGTTAAATAGGATTCTGAAGCATGAGCGCTCCAAAAAGTGGATGAAGATTTGATATATATTTTCCATAGAAACTACCTGTGGATTGTTCTGGTTACTGGCTGACTGACTGTATTTCAAACGGTAGGTTTTATGAACAGTATGGTTCAATCCCGCTTTCTAGGACTATAATAAGAGAAAGGTTGAAATGGCTAGGGCATGTTCTGTGGATGAAGAATGACGGATTGCCTAAGATTGTCCTTTTTGGCCAACCACCTAAGGCTAAACAAAAACAGGTCGTCCATGGTTGGGATAAGAGGATCTCATAAAGAAAGATTTAAAGGAAATGGCTCTAAATAGAATGGGTGGGAGAGGAGCGTGCCTAGCTCTCTTGTTGCTTGGTAATGTGGTGATTTGTTAGCAGTAGTAGTAGTAGTAATATCTGGAATTATATATTTTATATATTCTAATTTTGTAAAGGTCTCTGATAAGTGAGACCTAGCTTTGGGAGAATTTTATCCCACGCACCTGTAAAAATTATTGCTGGCTAATAAGGCCTACTATTAAAAAAAAAACAATTAAGTGTATTCTCGATCACAATGCTTCATGCTTCCGTAAGCTTGTCGTAAATAATTTTCGAAATAATACTGGCTTAGATGAGGTAATATTAGAGAAAACTCGTGGTAAAGAGAAAAACCTCGAGAAGAAGAAAAACAAGGATATATTCAGCCAGTGAAAATGACAATAATAGGAATATTTTGGCCAAAACTGACGCTAAGCCTTTTTCAGTGCAAAAATGTCTATCTAAAAGTAATTTTTGGTGCATATATTTCTTATTTTTGACTGCATCTATGAAAGATTATAAGGGACATTTAACAGAAGTAATAATGGAGATGTTTTCGAACAAAATGAAGTGGTGTGGGTTGTCGTACACGTGTTGGGCACTCTAAAAAGCTGGTGGGTATTGGCAATATAGTAACAATCACAACATCAGGGGATCCTATAAACACCACAACTCAGAATGGTGCTTGTCTTATCAAACCACACTTGAAAAAAAATATTGATTTTATTTTAGCTTTTGAATGTAGTGTTCAGGTTGTATTTTTTTTTAATATTTCAGTTAGTTGCTTAGTTTTAGAAAATACGACAAAACCATAAGACTTTTCTTTTCGCTTACCAATGGGACGCATTTAAATGGAAGTTTTGTTGTACGAGTATCCTTTGAGGGAATCTTCCCTTTTAACGCTTTTATATAACTGATTCTAGTAACTTTATAGAATATCCGTTATAAAAAAGAATGTTGTCATGTTCCTGGACTATGCAAGCTTCGGAACATATTCGTATTACCCAATCAACCAGGGATAACACCACTCCTTTATTTACACAGTGGGGTGGAGGCTAGGGGTTTTGAAGGGAAATGCAGGGAATCTCTTGTAACCACAATCTGACCTGTGTAAAAAGGGAGAAGGCACAGAAACAACCACAGAAATTAACTATATAAAAGACAATCTGTTTTGTAACATATTCCCATAAATTCATTAGAATCAGTTGAAGAAAAAAGCTATCTAGGTGTATCTACATAATAAAAGCCTATCTAAAATATTAAACTGTATAGAGATAAGCCTTTCTTTGCGGTAATGCAATGATACACAGAGACGAGAATACTGCTAGTCTGTAGAGGCCAATCCGTAGTTAAATGCCGAATCTTATGCATAAAACTTTTTATAGAATAAAAAAAGTCTTATAGAATAAAACTTTTTTTAGAATAAAATAATTTTATAGAATAAAACTTTTGTAAGACTACAGCGCCAATTATGTAGGTCTTCCGTAATTGCTCGAGCTGAGCATTCAATTTTGAAATAAAACAATTGGTGATTGACCAATCAAAGTGAAGAGCAAAATTTTAATTTTGTTTTTGTAAATTGGAGTGATGGAAGTTTACAAGATCAGTTTTAGAACCGATAACATGCATTTGGCTCCAAAAGCAAAGAAATGTTATAAATAGAGTAAAAAGACTAGGTACAACATTTTTTTTACCATCCTATTTTTCCACTTTAACACACAAAGGTAACGCAAAAAAAAGAACAAAAAAAATCGAATGTGGCCTTCGCATTATCGTCAATAGAGAATTACTCAAATTAATTTAAATTTTAAAGTAGAAGAAGAGAAAGTTCGAATGAAATTTTTCAGAAAAGTAATTTGTACCCTTGAAAAACGCTCCACAACTGCTACATGGAATAATTTATTAAAGCTAAGGCTCTAATATATCCGTATACTGCTATCATGCTATCCATCAAGGTGCTTGGGAGAGAGGAGAAAATCAACGACTTCTACCCTGAACAGCCAAAATAATGTTTTACCGGCCATAATTAAGATCACGAAGCAGTGGAGTAAAACATCAAATGAAACAATGTGTTAGGCCCCAACTCTGATAATCTAGAATCCTTGTGGGGAATGCAACCTAGTGTTATGCCGGAGCCACCGTCAACAATTAGTACGGCAGTTGAGAGCATTAAGGCACTCTCGCCATCAGTGGCTGTAAAAAAGATGCTGCAAAGTGTAACAAGAAATAGCAGGAAGGGAAGCGGGTGGAAAAAACAGTTGATCTGACAAAGTGAGTGGCCAAAGCGTTAAAGAAAGCAAGGAGGAACAAAATAAAAAATACCCATAAACAAGCAAAAAGATATATAGAAAACCGAAACGGACAATAGATCACTAACTAAACCTCAAAATGATAGGACAAAAGAAGGAACTGCTAACCAGGATGTGCTGTCACCAAAGAGAACCCCTGAGTAACATCAGGAGAAATCAATCGAAACAGCAAAAAACGGTTGGCAACAGTAACGGAAAGGAGAGGGAACAGACGAAAAAAAGAAAGCCAAAGGTGAAAAGGAAAACGAAGGTTTCTCGAAGTAATTTGATGTGAATAGCAACACTGTACGCACAAGTAGCCTAAAAAGAATAAAGGCAGGCTTTGTCTCAGATTTTACGGCAAAACATAGCATAGATGTAGCGTCTTTGTAGAAAGTTGAAAAAAAAAAGTTCAAAGCTCTGACAGGATAAACATTATTATTAGGACTCCTTGTTACGGAAGGCTTGAACCAGACGTTTGTTTTCTTATAAAAGAAAGCCTACAGCGAGATCAAGGGAAGGTGCGTTTTGAGGATGATGGAAGGATTTATAGCTTAAGCTCCAGGTCAATGCTATTAGTAAACATCCACCTACCATCGGTAACAGAAAACTTCAAACAAAAGGAAAGGGATACTTGACAAAAAATTACCAAGGTTCCTCTGTGTAGAAAATTTAGTAGGGGTGGGTGACTTTAATTGTGTAGTTTTAGAAGCTGCTGCATCAGGAAGGATATACAAATTAACAAAGCGAAGAATTGGTGAAGATTTAAAGGCAGTGATAAGTGCTTGGAATTAAAAAGACATGTCGGTCCATTTCGGGAAAGTATCTGGGTTTACTGAATGGAAAGTAAAGGATTAAATTGAATAGACCAAATATATGTGACACAAAACCTATCAACGAATTTGAAAAGGGCATAGAACAAATTTATTATCTTTCTTGTTACACTGCTCTTATAATTGATATAGAAGCTATTGCCAACCAAGAAAAAATCGCGAAGAGCTACTGGAAAGTGAACCCTTCAACACTAAATTGACACTAAAAAAGTATCTAAGAGCTAGTATTTGAACTTAGATACAAGATTTTACAGACTAAAAAATTAAGGTAAAGCGAAAAGAGAGAACAACAGAAATTGGGGATTAAGAGCAAGGAGAAATTGTTAAAATGAAGAAGAGATAAAAATGCTGCAATTAGATTTCTTGTCGGGGCTTGGACACTTTATAATAAAGAGCAAGGAGTTGAGGAGGGGCAGTTCTCCTTATATACTTTATAATTTCTGTCTGTGCGTTAAGAAGTTTATTATTGGATCTTGCTTTCAGTTGAGAAAAAAACTGTTTCTTTTAACAAATAAACGAAAAAAGTATATGCTTGTGATCAAATTCCTTATCTTTGACATACGGATCATTGACATTGTAAACATTTTGGCACAATTTTCATCAACACACAAGATAGTTTAGTGGATGCTCTAACCCTTTACCAAATTTATATACCAATGAACGAGTCTGTCTATATCTAACTATTGCGTGTTGTTGTATTTTTTTTTCCGTATTTATCCCGCCAAGCTTCACCTAAAATAAAATAAATTTATGCTTGTATGTTTTTGTGTCGACTTTTAATCAGTGGTGGTAGAATGATTTTGTTTTTTCTTTTTTTTCTGAATTTAAAATTCAATTTAACTCAGTTTATTTATAACATGTCAAAACAAAAAAGGTCGCAGATCCTTTAAATGACAGAATACAGCATAAGGCGAAAAAAGAAAAATAAGAGAAAATTTGTAGACCGAAAAAAATAAGTAATTTTTACAATTATAAGAGCACCGTTATAGTATCCATAACACAACACAATCATAACACAAAACACATAAGACATAAATCATAAGACATAAGAATTATAATCTAATAAGATCATAAGAACAAAGACGATCAATCGTGATTAAGTTTAATGGCAGAAGATTTAAAATTTTTCACTCTTTTATCAATAATTGTAGATGGAAAAATGAGTTTAAATTTTTGGAACAAAAAAGAGTTACTAGTCCAAGGGGGCATATGCAAAAGGAATTTAGCAAATTCAAAATAAATCCGGCGAACAAGTTTTTTTAAGCAAAACATAGTTGCCAAATAGGAGATAGGGCAATAAGATGAGGCACAGTTAGATTATTGCAAAGTTTAGAAAGATGAAAAAGACTAAGATGTGTAACATTAGAGACAAGTTACGCATGAGTGATCCTTGTTCTTTTTTCAACATTTTGGATGGCAAGCTGAATAATTTCTTTAATTGAACATCCAATACGCATTCCCAGGTAAATAAGGATTTTAGAAAGGGAGATACAAGTTTCACTAAGTCAGAGGGATTTATCAGAGCATCCTTTGAGGTTGAAACCGACAGCTTCAGTTTTATCTACATGAAAACTCAAAGCAATCTGCTGATATTCTAGTTCTAACTTCGAGAAAGTGCTCTCACAATCAGAGAAAGTGTGACTCAGATTCAGGAAACCATCAGCATACATAAGTAAAGACCCGTCTAAACCCCCGTAAATACAGGTGGATTGAATAGAACTTTGGGCTGGAATGAATGAGTTATTAAAAAGTGCGGTGGAAGTAAGACATCCTTGTTTAACGCCCTTTAGTAGATTAAAAGGCTCTGAGCCGCACTTCATTTTGGCATGAAGATGTTTATACATGTATCGAAGACACTTTATAACTGAGAAGTCTACCCCTCTCTTTAGAGCTTCTATCAAAATCTTGGCAAAAATACATGAATCAAATGTTTTGGCGCAAAGAACAAGAAAATCCCCGGGACCTTAAAAAGAGAACCTTAAACATCTACAACGTTAAAAAGAGAAAAATAGCATGCTCACGACTAAGCCCTTTCTGAAAACCAAACTGTTGCGCAGGTAGAGAACACTTTTGGGAAATATCTCTAAGAATAATAGACTCTAATATTTTAAAAGATATGTAAGAAACAGTTATAGGCCGATACGATCAACAATCATCGAGATCTTTTTTCACTGTTTTTGGGTATAGGTGTAATCTGGCCAATACAAAACTGGTGAGGCAGAATACCAGAAGAAATGGACATTTGGAAAAGTAACAAAAGATGCTGCGACAAAAGATTACTATAATCTTCGAAATGTCTAGCAGATATTAAATCAAGACCGGCAAATAATTTTTCCTTAATTTTTCTAGAGTAAACTCAATATTAGACGGTTTCACTATAAAATCAGAGCGCATAGAATGAGCTAGCAAACGGTCAAGCTCTTTTTCATATTTACTTTCCGCAACAAGGTCATGCGATGAAAACTGATATTTATAATTGTCAATCCAGCTCTTTTCTGGAATACCACCGACAAAAGTCCGATCACTGTGTTTAAAACTTTTCCACAAAAGTGAAGGATTACTAGCTATCTTATCGACATTTTTTTGAATCTAGATTATTTTGTGGTTTTTAAGAGACCTTGTGAACTTCCTTTTTGTCTTCAAACGAGATTTGTTTACTATACCGGATCGCGATTTATCGGATTCGTTGCAGATTCGGAGCCAAAATTTAGCTGAATCGCAAGTTGCAACAAGACTTGAAGCTTTAGACCAGTCGGTGACTTCCGTCTTTTGCGAACATGTCTTGATCTGACTGCACACATTTCCGCGCATGAAAACGCCTTGTTGATTTCTGCAAGATAACTCGTAAACTGTATTTCGATCTAGCACTCACTAATATAAGACCTGCATTCTAAACTAACTAAGTGAAAAGGAAATATATTTTTGTTGAGTAAAGTGTCACACTCGGACATGAATAATTGACGATCAACATGACTCCAATCTTGAACATAAAACCGCTTTTCCTCTTGCGGGGTTTTGCTTTTGACATTACACTTAATTGTTGCATAAATAGGTAGGTGGTCAGAGTAGGAGCCTTCACAAAGCACAACGGTTTGTTTAATGGGAAAGGAATAAACTACGTGATCAAGGTCGAAGTTGAAGAGCTGGGGCCAACATAGGGATATGATTCATTTTTGTCAACTAATGAGCACGAAGGAGGAATGGAGCTCTAAAGGAGCAAAAATTATCAAAAAAAATATATTTGATAAATATCAAAAAATATAAATATATTGTATTTTGAATATCAAATATCAATTATGGAACTTTAAAAGTTCTCGTGGCACAATCTTCATCAAAACAGAAGCTCTTTTAGTGGCCACTATAGCCCTATCCTGAATTTACGTAAACTAGATCAATCATTTACCTTTTCATGGACAATTTTAAATTTAATAGATTTCATTTTAAATATCTAGCATTACCACAAAAAAGGCGTTAATTTTGGAACGTTCATTTTCATCAATAATCTGTTAGCAAGGTTATGGTTATTATTTGTATACGTCACTGTATTTAGAGTTTGTTTAAAAATATAATTTAATTAACTTAAATCATACTTACAAATTTGAGAGCGCTTTTCTTTAGTCTTAAATATCGATAAGATGTTTTGTCTGCCAGATCATCATACCAAGGAGCATCGTTTCGTAGTAAAAATGTAACTATGTATACACTGTCATCAATATCTTGAATGGAGGTGCAAGTACCTGATTTTGCCATGATGAAGTTATCCATGCAGTCGCAAGATAAGTCTTTTGATAAACTTGGAACACAAACTCCGTTTACAAGTTGGCATAGCTTCTGATGATATCGCAGACACTGAGGAAGATTTTTTTGAAAACCTAAAATATCTACTAGCCTTAAAAACCAGATTATTCTAGTAATAGTTTTCTAATAATAATAATAATTAATAACAATAAACACTTTAGCTTTTATCATTATTAATTCATTATTTTATTCTTAATAGGTTTTCATCCTGCTGCCCAGGTCTGATCAAGGGTGTCTTATACCTGTCCCCGCCCTCCCCAGCCAAAATATAAAACATCAAAATGAAGCACAAACATATAGGGTTTTCTGTGATGGAACCCCACTCCCTCTCCCAAGACACGGGTTTACTCAACTCTGAGCAAAATCTTATATAATCCACAATTTTTCAAATCAATTTTTCAATTTCTTGAGAGGTCATTAAGCACAAGTGTCTAATTTTGGTATAATGCAAATCTCTAATCCTTGGGGTGGTTTTGAGAGTGATTCTGATTTTTGTAATTTATTTGATACTTTTTATGAGTCTATTAAAGACGCTGTTCTTGATATTTGTTCTGTTTCACCTTCTAATCGTCAGTCTAAGAATGCTTTTCATCTTAATAATTGTATGACCCCTGGTCTCCTTTGGAGTTTTAGGAGAAAAAATAATCTCTGGAGGACCTTTAAGTCTAAGTCTGCGAGCCCTTCAATGAAAGCAATTTGCTTGCAGTAATTTGAAATTTTTAGGAATATTTTTAATTCTGTGTGTCGAAAGGCCAATTCCCAGTATTATTTTATTTGTTTTTCAGATTGTGGGAAAGATATACGAAAAACATCGCAGGTTATAAATTCTGTGCTTAGGCCCTCTTTTCAGTCTCTATCAACCCCTTCTTTTTTGGATATCAATGGCAAAATCATCGAAGGTGAACTGAATGTCCAAGATGCATTTACTTCATATTTTTCGAATATTGGTAAAAGGACCGCTTCGGCTGTTGGTTCTTCTCCTTCAGGATCCAACTTCAGGTCTTATCTTGGGCCACCTGGAACCGGCGACGGAGAAAGAAATAGCTAAAATTGTTATGGGATTGAAAAATTGTTCGTCGTCTGGCCCTGATAATATTCCTACTAAAGTAATTAAGTTCATACTTCCTTCCATTATTTATCCCTTAACAAAACTTATTAACCTCTCCTTTCAGAATGGTATTTTCCCGAGTAGTCTCAAGCGTGCTCGAGTCATCATATTATATAAGGGGGGACACGAAATGATACAGCCAACTATCAGCCAATTTCTTTGTTGTCTGTGTTTAGCAAAATATTTGAGAAGGAGATGCTTTCTCGTCTTAATAATTTTCTTACTTCTAAAGATTTTTTGCACAATTTTCAATTTGGTTTTCGAGCACATCATTCGACTGAGCATGCTTGTGCAGTTTTACTGAATTATCTTCACTCTGCCATAGATTCCCATTTGATTCCTGCTGCTTTGTTTCTAGATTTTTGCAAAGCCTTTGATTCTTTAACCCACAGTATTCTTCTATTTAAACTTTCTCATTTTGGCGTAAGAGGTAGTGAGATTTATTGGTTCAAGTCTTTCTTGTCTGGCAGAATAATTTCTGTTGATCCACTTTTTCGCTCACCATCAAGGGTTGACCAGGGGGTCCCTCAAGGGTCAGTTTTAGGGCCGGCACTGTTTTTAATTTATACAAATGACCTAATTTTTTGCAGTTGGAAATAAAAATCCTCATGATTTCTGTCATATATGTCATCCAACAGTCTCCCTAACTTACAACTATAGTTTGCATACCTCGGATTCTCTTGTCACTTTTGCCAATGATACCACCCTTATTACCTCTGGGAGAATTGAGGATGAGGTTCGAACGAAGTTAATGGACCTCTTTCAAAGAGTTTCAATTTGGTTTGGTGCTGACCCTCTTGCCTTAAATGTTTCTAAAACTAGTTTTTTGGTTTTTTCTCGTATATCCCAGGCTTGTCCTCAATTATCTGAAATTCATATATCCAAAGGCTTTATTAGTAGAGCAAAGGATGGCCATGTTCGTTTCCTAGGTATCCTATTAGATGAAAATTTATCTCTTAAACACCATATTGATTTGATTAAAATTAAGGTATGCAGAAACCTCGGTATTCTAAGAAAACTAAAACATATCTTTCCAGGACCAATTCTAAGAATCCTATTTCATAGCTTAATTCATTCTTATGTTTCCTATTGTTCAGTCATATGGATGTCTACTCTCCCTTCTTTTCTCAAACCGCTTTCGAATACTTATGATAAAGCTATAAATCTTATCCAGAATGTAAATCGTTCGGCAACTAAACCGTTACTTGATATTAAAAAACTTTATATTCTTTCCTGTGCGTCTTTCGCTTTTCTTCAAATCCATGGTGATATTCCTAGATCCCTTAGATTTACGTCTTCTTTTGTATCTGATCGGTCAAATTATCAACTCCGTAATTCTCTAAATATCCAAAGTACCCATACACCAACAATAAGATCCGATTTTAATCCTCTTGTTGCGTGTCATTTGACATGGAACACCCGTCCCGATTTGGTTCGAGAATGCCACTCGTTTGGCACCTTAAAAAGACTAGTAAAAAAACATTTGTTTCCATGTTATTAATTATATTCAATTTTGCCTGCTGCGAATAGCTGTTTTAATTTAATTCTTTTTTTTATTTATTTTTATTTTATTTTTTTCTCGTTTTATTAATCAAACGCTTTACATGTTAAAACTTCAAATGATTATGTTTATATGTTTAAGTATTAATGTTATGTTTATATTGTTTAAATCTTAAGTGTTTAAATGTTTAATGTTTTTTTTTATCTTTTCATAATCCCCCTCCTACAGGCCATGGAGCCTTTGTGGGGATTTGTAGATTGTTATGTAATTATTTTACTGGTATATGGAAAATAAATCTATCTATCTATCTATCTATACGATTATCAATTAGGCTGTTTAATTCTTCAAGCGGAGTCTGTAATAATTCACCTAATTACTGCGTGTTATTGTGTTTTTCTCCATATCTTACCCCCCCCCCCCTTAAAAATAAAATCAATTTATGCTTATATATAAGTTTTGCTTCTAGTCAAGTGGGAATTAATGGTGGTAAAATGATTTTTCCCCCTTTCTTTCTTTCCTTTCTTTAGAATAGCATGCAAGGGATATCGAATATTGACTGTAGCATTTTAAAAGTTGTCTTTACACAATGTTAGTTTTGAACGAGAGCCAAGACGCTAAATAGGACTTTTTTTATTTGCACAGTTTTTAACTCCAACAGTTTGCACATGAAAAAAATTGACCCTAGGCTTTAAAAATAGTTTAATGTTAGAATAGTTATTTTTCTGCTATTTCTGAATTATGAAAACCAAAGCAATGTAGTTCTGTTTATTTCAATATCAGTTTTTTATACCATATTCAAGCGTTTTTCTAAAATGTAAGGAATTGGGTGGTCAAAAAGAGAAGTAAGTGAATAAAGATCTATAAATTAGAATACATATTTCTTAATATTCTTTGTTCGTGCATTGAAATAAAATTCTTGACATTCCGTATTAATAGGCCTCCTATGTAAACTTGCCAAAAGAGAAATGGGAGAGAGAACTATTTCAAAGATTTGTTATCTGGGCAGGAAAACTTCCGTAGAACAAACATGATACAGAGAGAAATGTATTCTTGAACGAATAATATAAAGTCTACTTCTATATTGTGCTCTTTCTAAAGCAGGGCACTTGTGGCCATTTCAATTTTGTCATATAAACATTCAATTTTATCGAGTAAAAGTAAAAATCCAAAAAATCCTAATTTTTAACAAATGGATGTTCTTCTGACTATGAGAAGTGCTACTCCTTCTGAGTCTTACTAAAATAGTAAATGAAAACTACTCGCTGGAGTTTTTTTATATTGAGCATAAGACCAAAAAGGAAATTGTGTCATACTTGAGGTATATATACTTGAAAAACGAATAATAGCATTCACCAAATAAAACAGCTAAAGCGTAAAATGAAATTGCCTGCTTTTGAAAATTAAACAACTTGCCTTTTAAGGTCCTTTCTAGTTCTTCACTTCCTTCAAAATCGCTTAGTGTATCAGGCATCATAAACTCATCATCTTGGTCAGTTGCTTTAAGCATTTGAAAATGGAGTGGCATTGGCAGGTCCGAGCAATGAGTAGAATTCTCTTTACATATACACAAGGTGGAAGCTTGGGGATTACAAATATGGTCTTGACCGCAAACAGAGCACTCTGCGTTATCTACAATTGAGGATACTGAGCAATAGTAGAGAGGTGATTGATAAGAATTTTTTTCAAGTTTAACTTCCTGTTAGTATTAATATATCATCATGGTCTGTTCTGTATGCAAAAAAAACAGGCGACACTATTTATCCAAATCTTTTAATCCTTAATCCTCGCACCTCAAGGTATTAGTCAGAGTATGGAATGGTTTTTTACTTAGTTCCACTTTATATATACTTGATATCAACTCATATACAATTTATGCACAGTAGCAATGAGCAAAATATAAATAATGTCTTCTCCAAAGTGGCTGCAGGACTCTAAAATAGGGGATTAGATTATATACATGCTATCTTTATATGTGAGTAATAATTGTGTATGTATGTATATATGTATGTATGTTTTTATGTTGTTTCTCGAAAACGACTCAATACTTTTTCGGGAAAATTGGCATCTTGGGATATTCTCGCATAAAAAACGATCTAGATAGATCAAAAGTCTGCGGAAAATCGCTAAAAGCCTTAATTTTGGTTTTTGCAAATGCCGTAGTGTACTATATTATTACATCATATCAGCATTTCTTATGACATCATGTATGGTATCATGTATGGCATACGATATCATGCATAGCATAAATAAAATTGTTGAATTTCCAACACAACAGTTATTTATATAATATAATGTATGTTGAAAGGCCCAAAAAACGAAAATTTGCAGTTGCAGTTACCATAAATGATGATTCTCTGGAACCAACACCTGAACTATCAAATGGGGTAAGATATGAATTTCGACAACTTGAATAGCCAATTACAACAACACAAATACAAACAGGTAAAGCAAATATCACTGCCAAAATGTCTAAAGTAATCAATGTCCAAAACCCTATCAAAAATGAAAATGAAGAGCAAAGACATAGGCGGTTAGAAGATATGCGAAAACGGCGATTAGAGCATGCTAAAAATGAAGATGAAGGGTAAAGACACACGCATTTAGAAGACATACGACACCGAACAAGTGAGGGAGTCAAAAATGAAAATGAAGAGCAGCGAGTCAATGAAAATCAACCAGGACAGTGAGAATCAAAACGTGTCAAAATTGAAAATGATAGCGATGATGATTGGGTTTGGGATTTTGACATGGATAAGGTCATCAATGCCTACCATACCTTTGTTAAAAAAAAAATTTGGCGATATGTATTTCATAATGACGAAAAATTAGCCGAGGTGCAATGAAGCAAACAAATTCAAAATGATAGCAATAATGATTTGGTTTAGGATTTGACATGGATAAGGTCATCAATACCTACCATATCTTTGAAAATCAAAAATAGAGACTGGATAAATCGTTGGAAGAAAAACAAGTTTTTTCCCACCACCTGAAAAATTAAAAGAAACAGAGGTTTGGCAATATGTCTTTCATAATAACAAAAGAGAAGCCAAGGCGAAAGAAGAAGTTTTGTCCCACCACCTGAACAAATGAAAAGAAACAAAGGTGGTCGTCAATGCCTTCCATACCTTGTAAAATCAAAAACCTGGACTAGATAAATCGTTGGAAAAAACATAAGTTTATGTCCCACCAGCCGAACAATCATAGGCAGCGCTTTCGTGCTGCCTAAGTAAAGAACGATGTTGGCACAATGTATTATTTATTTCTTCAGAACAGGGCAATATCGAAGGAGCTGTCGTAAAAACTTAAAGAAGGGCTCATTCGATTGGAATGGCTAGTGTCCTATGTAATAGTGGAAAGTGATTGGAAGGCAACTAACACACCTTCCACGCCCACCATTTCCCCAAACACATCCAATCAAAATTTTTATATAGCCATTTTGTTCAGTGTAGTTGATTTCCAGATAGAAAATATGTTTTTGAGGAGGACACTCCCCAACAACCCTCAGGGCAAGGGTTGTAAGCTATGCACTGGGGGTGTATAAAATATTTAAATAAAGCGTTGTCGTAGAAACTTCAAAAAGAGCTCAATTGATTGGACATTCAAGGGCTTAGTGCTCTTTTTAATAATGGAAAGTGATTGGAGGGAAACTAACCCCCCTTAAACGCCCAACATTTCCTTAAACAAATCCAATCAAAATTTTGAGATGGCCATTTTGTACAACATAGTTCAAAGTTTTGGAAATTGTATCTTTGAGCAGGAAACTCTTCCCAGAGTCTTCAGGACAAGGGTTATAAGTTTAGCCCTGGGGGCATCTATGGTTTTATATGGAAACTGTCGTAGAAACGTCAAAAAGGGATCATTCGATTGGAAATTCAAAGGGCTAGTGCTCTTTTTAACAGTCGAAAGTGATTGGAGGGCAACTAACCCCCTCTCCTGCCCACCTTTCCCCAAACACATCCAATCAAAACTTTGAGATAGCCATTTTTTTCAACATAGTTCAAACTTTAGGAAACTAGGTCTTTAAGGATGACAACCCTCCCACAGCCCTCAGAGCAAGGATTGTAAGTTATACCCTGGGGGCATATAAGATTTTTATAAAAAGCGTTGTCGTAGAAACTTCAAAAAGGGCTTATTCGATTGGAAAATGAAATAGCTAGGACCCTTTTTAATAGTCGAAGTAATTGGAGGGCAACCAACCCCCTTGTCACCCCCACCATTTCCCCAAGTATACACAATCAAAATTTTGAGATATCCATTTTTTCAACGTAGTTGAAAGTTCTGGAAATTAGGTCTTTGAGGATGAAAATCCCCCCACAGCCCTCAGGGCAAGGGTTCTAAGTTGTACCCGGGGGGCATCTGAAGATTTTATAGAGGTAGATGTCGTAGAAACTTCAAAAAGGGCTCATTCGATTGGAAATTGAAAGGGCTAGAGCCCTTTTGAATAGTCCTAAGTGATTGAAGAACAACTAACCCCCCTCTAAAGCCCACCATTTCCCCAAACCCAATCAAAATTTTAAGATATTCATTTTGTTCAACGTGGTTGAAAGTTCTGGAAATTCGGTCTTTGAGGATTACAACCCCCCCCCCCCGCAAACACAAACACACACACACAATCCTCAGGGCAAGGGTTGTAAGTTATGCCCAGGGTGCATATATGGTTTTTATAGAAAGTTTCGGCTCAGAAACTTCAAAAAGGGTTCATTTGATTGGAAATTGAAAGGGCTAGTGCTATTTTTAATATTCAAAAGTGAATGGAGAGCAACTATCCCCCCCCCTCCCCTCCAACGCCCTCTATTTCCCCAAACACATTCAGTATTAATATCACCAGTATTACTAAATAAATGAAACCCAAAACAAACAGAAATTAAAATAAGTCAAACTCAAAACGAGCAGAAATTAATGTGAGTAGGGTTCTAAACCCTATGCTTTCTAAAAGCCAGAATATAATTTGTACTTTACTGAAAAAAATTTTTTTAAATGGTTTCACTTTTACAACTTTAAGAAATCAAAAATCAATTAAGATTTCAATATATAAATATCGACATTTCCATTTAGTCTCCAGAGTGATAGCATCTATTTGGATTTAGTGAATTTTAAAACCAGCTACGAAATCGTATTAATTCAGTGCCTCGAACTTTAATATATTCAGTGACCTTGAATAATTGCTGAGTTTCACAATACTCTGCTACGGATTAAAATCTAAAGTGACCTTATTGTTATGGACTAATTATGGATAGCTTTGTTTGGATTTAATATTACGTGAATATAATAGAATGGATTATTGACTCTATTGTGAGGTAAAGACATTATTCCTAGCTTTCATTTATTATAAGTAATTAGTAAACACTTAAAGTGTCTTTTCAAATAAAATTCACCCGGAAGTATCTCCCTTTTCCCCGTAAACAGACTTTTATTATCTTCAAATCCCAGAGGATTTGAATTATCATTGGGACGCTGTCAATAACTGGCTGCCAACGCAGCGTTGCCGATACAACATCGTCAGTGCTATATTTTGCGGTGTGCCTAAATTTGAGACAAAAAAGCCAAACACAAAAAAGGGTCATTTTCCTACTAAGCGGACAGAAGAGGGACAGTTGCCCGTCACAAGAGCCTGTTTACAAGCCGGAAGGGACCTATTTTAAATTGCGGGGGTTAGTTGAATCGGGAATTGTCGCGTCCCCTGCTCTGTAAGATTTTCAGAAAAAAAGAAAAGCCCAATTCCAAAATTTTAACGACTATTTTTGCCAATTTTCCAATCTTCTCGAATAAGCAAGCAGGAGAGGGGAGGTTACTTGTTGCAAGCGCCGTCGTACCTGCGGGGAGTGGAGTCTCCCTCAAATTGCAGGGAATAGGTAGTGAGGACCTACGCTTCCCTTGCTTATCGGTGCTCAACATGGCACAGACGTCTTTATACCTCAAACCAATCCTGAACTTTCTCAAGTCAAACAAAAAGTTGGATCTAACGTTGCTGTCGAAAATGACATACGACTTCTTTGATGTAGCAGCATTACGCGACACTAAACTTAAACTCCTTCAGCTAGCATTCCCTGAAAGAGTAGCTTTAGCCACAAAAAGCCGCACAAAAGACTCAGCAACGTCAGAAATATTAGATTTGCAACCTGAATGTGATAGGAATAATATCCCACTTCCATTCCGTCATCACTCATCCATCTCAATTTCCACAGGTCCCCGAGACCAACTTCTCTATCCTGCTAGATGAAATTCGAGATCTGAAGAGCTCAGTGTCCGTGATAAAGCAGTATACGACGGGTGTTAAATTGAAAACGTTGCCCAGATGTTGGTGCTACAGCCCTAGCGAAGAACAAGTCTCCAACTTGTACTGTAATTATAGAAAACGCTCCGTCAATGGATCCCCTGACTAGAGTACAAACAATTAGTCAACTTCAGTCTAAAGATGGGATTCAGGAGGTCAGGCAATTAAGAAACAATAAACTACAAGTTAAATTCAGCGATGTTGTAAAAGCTAAGGCTTTTTGCGTTGAAGCACCTAGTGTCCTTTTGGCAAATTTGCCAAGTGACAGCAGCATCAAATGCAAATTCAGGGAAGAAAAATCCTATGGCATAATAAGAGGACTTCCTATAGAAGTGGATGCTAGCAAAGTGCCAAACATAATCCAGGCCTCGTCAAGAAAGCTTTTCGTTTTGGACGAAGTAAAACAATCAGACTGACTCAAAAATAGACAGACCATGAGCTATGTAATGTATAATGTAATCAAGCTTGGATACGACTTTTTCCGGGTAGATACGTGCATTGAGGTCCCTCGAAGGTGTTGATTTTATTGAAAACTGCAAAAACAGTCCAAGATGCGCAAGATGTTCCGAACCACACTCTAGTAACAAAGATACACCCTGTAACGGAGATCTCAAATGCAATTCTTGCAATGGACCTCATGTCTGCTTCAGTCTAAGATGCCCAAAATTGAACGATATTATGGGAAACAAAAAAATAATCAAAGGGTAGATATCTTAAAGTATTCAGTCTGAATACCAAGGGTTGTCAGAACAAAGAAAAAGACATGGATGATTTCCTTCTAATTTATGACGTGCTATTTATCCAGGAGCATATGCTTTCTGGGACAAATATAAACTTTCTGAACAGATCCCGCTCGCACGATGTCTTTTTAGAGCCAGCGAGATCTACGGCATGGTGTCCATCTGGAGGCTTAGCAATATACGCTAGGAAGGAACTTTTGGCTAAGCCAACAATTAGAAGCAGTAGTCTGTTGTGCGTCTCTGTTGAGGGAATTGAGTTCATCAACATATACATGCCTACTAATTACAACAATATTGTCTCTCTGACAAAGTTCTCAAAATCAGCAGATGTCCTAAGACAACATTTGGAGTCTCTTGAGCTTCGTGGGTGTAAGTGGCTTATTGCCGGGGACCTCAACTGTGACCCATACAAGGACCATATTCTATCCGATATTTTTATTAATTTTCTCCCCACTACTTTTAAGATTTGGCCGAAGTCTATGGATTTTACGTACACCTATACTAGGGGTCATACCTCCAATATTGACCATGTACTTTCATGCACATCCTTTTCTAGTCTTCCAGTTACAGTTTGCACTGATAATCCGATTAGTGACCATTCCAGACTTTCGTTTCAGATACAGCCAACACAGAGCACTATTTACGCTTGTTCCAGAAAGTGGGTCTACAATTAAAATTGGGAGAAATGCAATATTCCCCTTTACGTTGCCACAGATGCTTCGGTCCTAAGTTGCATCAAAGTTCCTTTTCATCTACTCTGCTCTGGCCCTTCCAAAGTCTCATCCATGGTTGATTTTAACTCTTATTACCATCAAGTAATCCATACTCTGAAAGTTGCCGAAGCGAAAGTGGTTCCTAAAAGACAAGCCAAAATTGAGACAGAAAAACAGATGTGGTCCGAATCCACTGAACTCCAGTCGGCAAAACAACATGCAAAAGCCTGGTTAAACATTTGGATTGCTTGTGGACGACCGCTCTGCGGGACTGTGTTCGAGCTGAAACGGAGTACAAAACGCAAATATAAAGCTAAAATGAAGAGGTAGCAAATTATCCGGCAACAGTTCACTGGAGATAAAAAATCGTGGCTAAGCCTAATCAGACCAGACAATCGTCCATCTAGTACTTCTCTGACACTATATGATTGGCACTCTTACTATACTTCAATGTACGGAGATGAGAATCTTATTATAACCAATCAATATGGAATGGAAGTTTCCAGCTGGCTTGCATGTTTCTCAGGGCAGCATTGGGTTGTTCCCATTTCCCTTGAGAAGCTAGCTGTCAAAAAAGTACTTTCCAAAGCAAAGAACGGGATGGACAGCAATGGTCTTTCAATAAAAAACCTCGAGCACTTACCTGAATGCTTCTATTTCCATCTTCAGCTTATCTTCCAGATGTGCATCTCCAGGGATTTTGTTCCAAACTCTTTCCTGAAAGGGCTCATTTCATCTGTCACCAAAAAGGAAAAGATCCAAACAAATGCAAATCTTATAGACCCTAACCGTCTCGTGCATCTTGAGCAAAGAGTTTGAAAATGTGATATTCTCTGAGCTTGATACTGGACACTTTAGGGACAATTAGCTTGGATTCCAGAAAGGTCTAGGGTGCCCAGAGGCTCACCGCCTTCTGGCTAACGTACTTATGGACTCGGAAAGAAAAAAGTCGCCTCTGTATATGTGCACTATTGATATATCGAAAGCATTCGATAGCGTCAATCACATGCAATCAATGAATGCTCTACTGCACAATGGAGTTAGCTCGAGCATAGTAAGTACACTGAAATTTAGGGACGAAAATTCGACTGTGTTGGCCAAGTGTAAAGGAAAAATTTCAGATCCTGTAAAAATCAGAAGAGATGTAAGGCAAGGCAGCGTTCTAAGTCCTCTTATTTTCAAACATGCCATCTCCAAGATTCTGGGCCGTATCTCGCCCTCTCTTCTATTGCATGGCACTGACCTATCTTACTTGGCATACGCTTATTACGTTCTTTTGCTCAGTAGATCCAAAGCAGACTTACAAGAGAACCTAAATTGACTCTTAAGTGATTTTCAATCTATTGGGCTTTCTATCAATACTGATAAGTGCGAATTTTTGTCCTTTAATGCACCGCAAAGTGATTCTGTCACTGTCGGAAATCATGATATCCCTACAGTATAGGAGCTGAGATATCTTGGTATAACGATTGCGGAAACAATTATTGAAACTAGACAAGCAATTGTTAAGCAAACAACTAAAGCCATTAAATGTGCTTATACGTCTTTAATGCAGAATCACGGACGCTACTCCAGGAAATCTCTTGCCTCGATTTATTGTTCAGTCTTCTCACCACACATAACCTACCTTGCCGGTGCATCCCACATGCTGTCAGTGAGAGACACTGAAAACATCAAAAAGTGCTACTATAAATTTGCAAAATTTTTACTGTACATACCCAAGCAATATAGGAATTCCCGCCTTGAAAAACATGTTCTTAAGGAGCCATCCAAACAATGGTCTAGCATTCGAAATAATTCAGTGCTAAAAGTTAATTTAGATAGACGACGTTTCTCACCTGCATTTACTTGAGTGTTGTGAACTACACTGAGTGTTTTATCTTTATCTTTTTTCTTTTTGTAGTGCTCCACTATAATCTGTTTTTGTAGATGGTGGGTGAATAAATGTTACTATTATTATTATATTAAACCGACAATGCACTTTCTTTTTCAGTAAATTCTTTTGAATTTTTTTTCAGTAAAGTACAAATTATATTCTAACTTTTAGAAAGCAAAGGGTTTAGAAACCTACTCAGATTGGCCCCCAGGGCAATTTATGCCCTTGGGGAATATGAAGTTTTTATAGAAGGAGTTTTCGTAGAAACTTCAAAAAGGGTGAAAGGGCTAGGGCCCTTTTTAATAGTCGAAAGTGATTGAAGAACAACTAACCCCCCTCTCACGCCCACCATTTCCTTAAACAGATCCAATCAAAATTTTGAGATATTCATTTTGTTCATCGCAGTTGAAAGTTCTGGAAATTAGGTATATGAGGATAACATCCCCCCACTACCACAACCCTCAGGGCAAGGGTTGTAAGTTATGCCCTGGGGGATATATGGTTCTTGTAGAAATTTATGCCGTTGAAACTTCAAAAAGGGCACATTTGATTGGAAATTGAAAGGGCTAGTGCCCTTTTTAATAGTCGAAAGTGAATGGAGAGCAACTAAACCCTATCTCACGGCCACCGTTTCCCCAAACACATTCAATCAATGTTTTGAGATAGCCATTTTTTCAACATAGTGGAAAGTTCTGGAAATTATGTATTTGAGGATGACAAACCCCCGAGATCCCCCAGGGCAAAGTTTGTAAGTTAGGCCCTGAGGGTATATAAGGTTTTTACGGCAAAGATTGTAAGTTATGCCCTAGGGGCATATAAGGTTTTTATAGATAGCGTTGTCGTAGATACTTCAAAAGAGGGCTAGAGAGGGATATTGCCCTTATTATTGGTCAAAAGCGATCGGAAGGCGAATGCCCCCCCCTACCAATCCTTTCCTCAAACACTTCCGATCAACATTTTGATATAGCAATTTTTTTGAACGTTGTTGAAGGGTCCGGAAATTATGTTTTTAGTATGACAAACCCCACAGCCCTCAAAAAAAAGTAAAGAACTCCATTAAACCAAAAATGAACATAAATATAATCAAATAATCTATCAAGCATACAACTACCACAAATCAGTAATAATAAATATTTGAAACCCAAAACAAACAGAAATTAAAATACGTCAAAGACAAAACGAGCAGAAATTAATCTGAGTAGGGTTTAAACCCTATGCTTTCTAAAACCCAGAATATAATTTGTACTTTACTGAAAAAAATTCTTTTACATGTTTTCACTTTTATAACTATCAGAAATCAAAAATTAATTAAGATTTTAAGGAATAAATATCAGAGTCATGTATATTAAACTGACAATGCATATTTTTTCAGTAAATTCATTTTAACTTTTTTCAGTAAATTACAGATTATATTATGGCTTTTAGAAAGCATAGGGTTTAAAAACCTACTCAGATTAATTTCTTCTCGTTTTGAGTTTTACTTATTTTAACTTCTGTTTGTTTTGAGTTTCATTTATTTATTAATACTGATTTGTGGTACTTGTATGCTTGATATATTATTTGATTTTATTTTTGTTCATTTTTGGTTTAATGGAGTTCTTTACTTTTTTTTTGAAAAACTTATTTTGTGCAAACAATTTTTTTGATTAACTAAAAGAAACAAAGATTCGGCGATATGTGTTTCATAATGACAAAAGAGAAACCGAGGCAAAAGTTAAAGGTCTGATAAAATAAAATGTAATTTACAAAGGCACTTCTAATTTAAGGTCCATTTGCACTTCATGACATCAAGAAAAGGCTCAAATTGTCTGCGTTTAGAAGAGAAGCGACAGTCAGAATCTATATAGAAGCCTGCCGCAAGCCGAATGCCGGGGCCCGGCGGCGAAGCCGTGGGGCTCCCAAAACTATATATATATATATATATATATATATATATATATATATATATATATATATATATATATATATATATATATATATATATATATATATATATATATATATATATATATATATATATATATATATATATATATATATATATATATATATATATATATATATATATATATATATATATATATATATATATATATATATATATATCAAACGAAACTCAGAGAAGAGAGAAAGTAACAAAATGAAAAATAAAATCAAAAAGGGTGAAAAAACGAGGATTTTGTCAGCCAGCGAACCATGAAGAAGACAAAATATAAGCAAATATTTCGACAGGGACCTCCGCCAAGTCGTCCTCAGTGCTAAACAAAAAAAAAAAGAGAAAAAAAAACGAGAATCTAACCTTTCGAAGTTTCCTGTACAAAGACAGAATAGACACTGAATAAAAAACCAGGCAGGAATCAATGAAAATAAAATTTACCAAGATGATTGTGTAAGGATCTTTCGTCTTGCATTAATTTTGGCTGGTCTACAATTTCGGTTTTCATTAGATATGCAAATAGGTTCTTTTAAGTTTTTCGGGTTAAAATATTGATTGAGTCCTTCAAGATTAAACTGTCGTAAATTGGGCTTAATGAAATATCTCCAGTATCTCTATTTATTGCTAAATTTTGGTTCATATATTTTTTATCTCAATTATCTCCTTAAAGTTTGTGGTACACTGTTAATGGCGTACCACAAACTTTTAAGGAGGTAATTGAGATAAAAAAAATATATGAACCAAAATTTAGCAATAAATAGAGATACTGGAGATATTTCATTAAGCCCAATTTACGACAGTTTAATCTTGAAGGACTCAATCAATATTTTAACCCGAAAAAACTTAAAAGAACCTATTTGCATGTCTAATGAAAACCGAAATTGTAGACCAGCCAAAATTAATGCAAGACGAAAGATCCTTACACAATCATCTTGGTAAATTTCATTTTCATTGATTCCTGCCTGGTTTTTTATTCAGTGTTTATTCTCTCTTTGTACAGGAAACTTCAAAAGGTTAGATTCTCGTTTTTTTTCTCTCTTTTTTTTTTTTTTTTTGTTTAGCACTGAGGACGACTTGGCGGAGGTCCCTGTCGAAATATTTGCTTATATTTTGTCTTCTTCATGGTTCGCTGGCTGACAAAATCCTCGTTTTTTCACCCTTTTTTGATTTTATTTTTCATTTTGTTACTTTCTCTCTTCTCTGAGTTTCGTATGTCATGTATAGCCAGTGTGGTCTAAGAATGTATATATATATATATATATATATATATATATATATATATATATATATATATATATATATATATATATATATATATATATATATATATATATATATATATATATATATATATATATATATATATATATATATATATATATATATATATATATATATATATATATATATATATATATATATATATATATATATATATATATATATATATATATATATATATATATATATATATATATATATATATATATATATATATATATATATATATATATATATATATATATATATATTTATATTTATATATATATATTTATATATATATATTTATTATTATTTATTATTTATTTATTACCCGTCAAAAAAAAAGGTATTAAAGACGGAGTATCACTTAAAAGAAAAAACCAAAAAAAAACAAAAAAAAACACATCGAACAAATTACAAAGACAAGAAACAAATACTCAATTATACACTGCAGTGCAGGTACGTAACATATTTTAATGTTTAAACTCCCAAGTACTGAACGAACGTAAGCAATATGATCGTCGTTGCATCAAGTCGCAATTGGTAAAAAATTAAACCAAATAATCATTAGTGAATAAAAAATATACAGTAGATAATCATATCAACTAGTCTAAATATCACAAGATACGGTAAAACAACTAAACGACACTTTCATCCGCTGGTCTTGAATTCAGATGACTCTCAACAAATGATTCATTTGCTCCGATATGCACAAATATCAGAAATAAGGAAACTATTCAATCACGGATTTTTTTACTTCATTAAATAAAACAAAATGCTTAAAAGAATGGATAATTAATAAACTGTTAAATTATTAGTTAGATACGAGATATATTATCACCAAGAGAAAAGTTAACACCAAGATTGAGAATAACCAGCGTTACATAAATTGGACTCCTACGAAAAGAGACTAAATCATGATTAAAATAAAATTGCAACAATTACAATGCTAACGCAAATACAGCTGATTTCATTAAGTAAGCAACCGACGATAAGATTATAAACTCCCACTTCCTAGATTTGAGGTAGGAAAGGCTTTCACCGTTTTTAATTAAGTCTTTATTTATTTGTAACCCGTCTACAACAAAAGGAAAACACAGACGGATTATAAACGAAAGAAAACAGAAGGGACGATGAACTAGGGCGATCAAAATTAAATAGACAGCGCGAACAAAATTAAATATATATGTATATATACATATATATAAAAATGTATATATATATAAAGTTTTTGAAACTTTGCGATTTTTTTTATCAGCTGGTCCAGAATAATGGCAATGATAAAAAAAAGAACAAAAATGACAACTGAACCAATGATTCAAAGAATTATTCCCGGGAGTTCATGGAGCAACCTACACGTGATTGAGAAAATCCAAAACAAAAATTCTTGGACACTACGAAGTAAAATTTTATTACAGTTCTAAATTTGAAAGGGACCATAAACTAAAACGCTACAATCTTTTATAATCTCTTTGGCTGCTGATTCATTATTCTTAAACAAATTTGGGAGATTTTGTATGTAATATTAAGATTCTTTTCACCCAAATACATACAAACATAACCCTTTCATACCTGACCATTGAAGGGGTGCTTTAAAAATTCTGAAACCTTGCAATAATAATCAACGTAAGCTTAGTTTCAACGAAATTTCAACTTCAATTATTTATTTCATTCACAAACTGAAATGGAAATGGTTACCATACGGTCACCTTAGGATAAAAAAGATTCATTTCACTTCGTATGGAAGTTAAGAAAACAGTTTCTGTTTCCATTCAGACACAACAGAACCTTACATTTAAAGCAGAGAATTTGGCTAGTTGTACCCCTTGAATATTTTTCGTACCGGCAGCGTCCCTTTTTGACAGTGTTGGGTGGATGGCCAGAGTGTCATATTGCACCGATTCTGACGGCATGCCTGCTTCTGTAGTTTTTGTTTTTAGCTTCGTAGGAGCACTGACAGAGGGTCAACCAGCCCGAGGACTATTGATCACCAACTCCTGACACTATCAAGGATCTGCAAATATCCATCTTGAAGAACATCAGGGACATACACTGTCTACCCAGGTCTTGGCACTCTCGCCTAAGTAGAGGCCAAGCATTGTTCACAGCTAACTCAATAAAACAATAGACTATCTGCATGTACTATTTCTTGGACCGTATGTTATTACGGTAGAGCTCCAGAAGCATATCAGACAAGTCTACGCCACCCATTGACTTGTTTTACTCACGGACAACACATGGGAGATCTACCTTGACAAGGCTACGAGTATCTCCATTCCACTTTTGACACTGCCCAACTGGAGCTACGGCACAGTACGATGAGGCCAAAGGCACTGGTTTATGGTTGAACAACTTCACAATGGAGACTTTCGTCTGCCTCTCAAGCCTATAATCATATCTTCAACGCCCTTTCTTTTTCAATGATGCGTCACTTTCCAAAATTTCACTTTTCATACGATTACTCCTTATCGTCCCACATGATTCAATCCCATGATTGGTGTGTAAGTCATGAATAAGTTTAAAAATGTGTAAAAATTGTCGAAGTACAACTGGATATTCATTCTCCGTGGCCCATTGTCGATCAGTCGTAAGACAAGGTCAACACCCAGCCCCAAAGGACTAGCCGGAACTGAGCCTTTTCCTCTGTAGTTTTCTAGGTCATAGACAATCCCATTCACAATCGCTCTCGTAAACACTTTTACACCCCATGAATATGGCTTGTCTTTCAAGTACTGTTTGAAACTCAGCCGACCCTTGAGAAGAATCCTCTGTTTGTCCACAATTTTTCTCTCCTCAGGCAGTATGCTTTCTAAATTTTCTTTGAGCTCGCAATACATTGGTATGATTTTTTGCAGCTTATCATGACCAGTTGTATCAGATGGCACTGCTAAGCTATCGTCACTATCCTCTGCGATTGGAGTGTATCGAAAATTGCGCTCCCAGCACATCCTCATAGCTGCTAGCCTTACAATACTCATCAGCATCTGTACTCCAGGGAACCAGCTCATCTCTTGCTGTGTCAGCCTTAGGGTAATCCTAGCATTTGTTTTCCTCGTTGATTGCATATTGGATTGGTCAACTAATCCTGCAACTATGCTATCCATGATGAAAGTTCTGAATAAATCAATGGGTAATTGAATTTCTGTTACTTTCGGGAGGGAAACTTTCCAGGTGATATCAAGGGGCTCAATCTCTTTTCTTAGCCACTTGTATTCTTTTGTGGCATCTTGATTTTTCCTTGATGCGGTGGGGCGGTTGAACAAGAAATAGGTGACGAGCTTGTCGATTGGATGGGAGACGATGGAGCTTCAGTAGCGAGGAATGCAGTGGCTTCTCCCCCATCAACTTGGTCATCTGTATCCGTAAAAATTTCGACACAGTTCAACATGCTGAGATGTAAGTCTTCTGTCGGATCATCAACCGGCTCAACAGGCTATAGGGTGTCATATAGGAAGCTCTCACCAGAAAGTTAGGTTCCATAATGGATCAGAATCGTCGTCATTATCAGACATGATTTCCATCTCAGATTCACTGTCTGGTAGCAGAACCATCTCTGCAGCCTTCTTTTGTGTGAGTTTCTCTCTTATACGTTTGCTCCTCTCCTTGAAAACATTTTTTTTTCCTCTTTCCTTTGTTTGGAGTTTTCGGCGGAACAAAAGAGGCTCGCTGTCTCTGGAAGAGAAAATTGTGATCAGACCAAGGGTCTGAGGATTATCAAGAAGAAGAACCTAAAACTAGCTCATCGACCCTTCAATTTCTCGCTCCCTCCAAATATCTTATCCTACTTTGATCTAGCATCAACACGTAAGTGCCAGACTTTGCTTCGGAGCTCTGTTCACCAATTTCGGTTGCCTAAAAGGGTATCCTCAGCAGCTCAGAGGTTACCAATTTATAGAGCAATTGTTCTTTGGAACTCTATTCCCAGTGAACTTTCTCTTATCAAAAACTCTTCTTCCCTTCGCAGAAAAATATTCTCTAAGGCTTGAAGTAATTTCGTTTTTTTTCTATATTCCTTTATTTCTTTATTCATTTTACTTTATCGATTTTTTCCGCTTTACTTTATATGTTTTTTTTTCTTTGCTCCTCTCTTATTATGTTGAATGAGATTCGAACCCCGCTGTTTAATATTTGTTGATTTTTCTCGCATTGTGTTTATATTTTTGAGATATTTTTGTATTTTACTTCCTTCCCTGATTTGCTTTGTGTGGATTTTGTGATTGATATGAGGCCCTCTACAAGCTCTGCTTCTTGGGACCTCTAGCGCTTAAGTGTATTTATGTATTTATTGTAGTATTTTATAAATTGAATTGAATTGAATAAAAAAAATGAAGTAAAAGAAAGAATCTAGAGCGCAACAAACCAGCCAAAAAAATAGTATAAAAGAAGCATCTTCAAAAAATACCCGTCTCAAAACCTAAGGTTACTCTATGGTAACAGTTAAAAATTCACAGAAATGGGGGACGAAGAAAAAACTAAATACGATTCTTATAAATACAAGCTAAAAGTAGAGACTTTAAGGAATAAAACAAGATAATAAAAACTAGAAAAACTCCCCTGTATTGTTTTCATCATCGCTGTCAAAATCAGCTTATTTTCCCTTTTTAGGCAAGACAAAAAGCTACTCTGTTCACTGATCAACTGACAACTTACGGTGCCATCTAGGAGAGTAAAAGGTATCGCAACACGAAGGGCTGAACTTGTGCTGGCAGACGGTCTTAAGTTTGAAAGCAGTATCGTAACTACAAAAGACACTATGTACGTGGAAGGAACGGTTACCATATGGTTACCTACAGAACGAAAGAGATAAGGTTCAGCTTGACAGGAAAGTCTAGGTTTTGGTACCCAAAATTTTGGCTCTAATGTTAGTGATTCCAAAACAAAACTGCTCCGAGCTATCCAAGTGAACCAATATGCTTTTTTCAGCAGGGAACTTCTTTTTATATGGTGTAGCTTTGGCCCAATAACAAAAGGATAGTAGTTTACAGTTGATCATCAATTAATACATCGGGTCCGTTCTGTGATCTCAAGCCATCAGTGAAAAAGATTTGCTGAGAGTTATGCAACCAGAATTATAGATGTCAACTTTTGACAAACAGAAGTACAGAAACAAGTTTCAAGAATTTTGATGAAGTAAGATATATTTTTTTCTATTTGTCTGACCCAATTTCCAGGCAAAGTAGTACTTTTATTTTGCTTTTTTAGAATATGCTTTCTTTAAGGCCTTATGTTTCTGAAGAGAGCCTATTGGCAAAGTTTGGAGGTTTTTTTTCCTTCTTTTCTTTTTTGGGCTGAGTGACGGACCACTGTCTTCAGCACCAAGACCTATTTTTAAGGATTTGATGTCTTTTTCCCAGGGACTAATTTGTTTAAGTTTCACACCTATGAAAAGCTTATTTGATTCAGACTCCTTATAATAAAAAGTCCCAGTGCCCTCCGTGCACAGACTTTGAGGTCCCCTTGGCTCAATGAAAGATGGTCATTATTTTCAGACTGATGAGAGCAACAACCTCAAACATATTTATGTTTCTCCTCTATGACCAATAGCTGTGAACAGTCACACATTTTTCATAATTTAGGGCTTTTTTCGGGAACTTGTCTGTATCGTGCCATTTCCCTCAAACGTATTTATTGTAATTTTTTCCTTGTTAAGAAATAGGATCATCTGAAAATGGTGGTTCTGAAGGGATATCACCCTTAACTAGGGCCCTCCAATAACTTTCCATCATTAAAAAAGCAACTAGAAATTCATTTTTTATATGAATCCTTTTTTAAGTTTCTAATATCCACCTCTTGCCTGTCAAAATAGATTGGAACAAATAATATGCACGGAATATGTGCTTCTCAGCTAAATCAACGTAGTACATTCACCATAATTCTATCCATTTCCCCATCTCTAAGATATTCAGTAATTTTATGCTTGCATAGGAAAACTTAATCTGTGTCTATTCCAGAGTATCTTGCATAAACCTTTAGTTAAGTGCCGTAGCTGCACCAAAACTAGAAAATTTCTGAATTGAAGAGCCAATTTTCACTTTTTCTTAAAGGAATTTACTCAAAAATATAAAGTTACTGCATTGAAATAAGTATTTCTGCTATGAATATCCTAACTTTTCGCTTTCTTGACTTTCCTTACAAATTCCCAACAAAATAAACAAAGGCTAGGTAAAAAAAAAACCTCCCCACCATTTTTGAATCAAATTTAAGTTTTGTCTTCATTCCCCATCCTTGATTAACTTACCTGGAGCAAAAAAATTTTGAGTTCAGAATGGAAGAATTAATATAGAACAAAGCTGAAACACACTAAAGATATTAAAAAGTGCTGCTTACCCAAGGAATCAATTTCAACATTTTCATCAGGAGAAACTAATGAAAACATTTCGGTTTTGCAGGTACTTGAACAAGAAATTTTGAAAGTCTGCTTTATTGCTAGCTTGGACAGCCTTGATTGAGATAAACGAGCTTCAACTATTACGGTTTTTGTTGGTGACTGCTCAAGAAATGAAAGGCTCTCTTCTTTCCTCCATAAATTAATAACATGAATCGTTGCATCAGGAAATAGTCCCTTTAGCTATAATTAAACCAAAGCTATGACGTTCCATAAAATTTAATGTTATTCCAAAAGAAACTAGACTGAATAGTTCTTGGACTTTTTTTCGTTCATTCTTTTGATTATAAAAGTTATAAAAAGTATATACATGTCAAATGCCAAACAAAACTAATAATAGTAAAAATATAAACAAGCAAAAATTACATAATATATAAGGGAAGGGGAAAACTGGTCCTTATTTAAGGTCAAATGTCATTAAAGTATAAATAATGCATAAATAAAAACATTATTGAGTGTAAAAAACTATAAGTTTTATTTTACAATTTACCTTCAAATACCTCAGCTATAAATTCCATTTTTAAATCAATCACATATTATATTCTTATGGCAATTTCAAAAATAAAACACATTCTCAAGCTATAGCAAGAAGAATGGAACAATAGGGATGGATAATGTTTTTTCCACACTAGGCATGTAGTTTTTATTCTTAATATCATACTGAAATTCAATTAGGGAGTATTATCAGGTTTTAATTTTATTTGTAATTTTACTGTTTCTCAATTGAAATAACTATTTTAAATTTTAATTTTTAGTCATATTAATTAGAAAGAAACCTTTTCCCACAAAAGAAGTTTCTCGGAGAACAGAAAAGAGCCACAATAAACACAAGGTATGAAAATAGCAAAATAGTTCTCCAAGCGTAAAACTACCATAAATGACTATAAGTTTCATCAAGTTTAGTTCTACCCATCAAAAATTACGCGCCTCAGAAAATTTGGCTGATTTTCGAAAAAAGGAGAAAAACGCCCTAAAAGCTATAGAACCTTCATGAAAATCACACCATCAGATTCAGCGTATCAGAGAACCCTACCATAGAGGTTTCAAGCTCCTATCTGCAAAAATGTGGAATTTTGTATTGTTTGCCAGCAGAAGGATCACGGATGCGTGTTTACTTGTTTTTTGTTGTTTTTTATAGTTTGTTATTTTTTCCCAGGGGTGATCGTATCGACCCATTGGTCCTAGAATATCGTGGGAGGGCTCATTTTAAAGGAAATGCAAATTTCTAGTGCTTTTAAGTGACAAAAAATGGAGGGCAACTAGGCCCCCTCCCACGCTCATTTTTTCCCAAAGTCACCCGATAAAAATTTTGAAATAACCATTTTGTTCGGCATGGTTGAAAATATAATAAATATGTCTTTTAGGATGACCTAATCCCCCAAAGTCCCCAGGAGGGGGGCTGAAAGTTATGAACTTTACCCAATGTTTACAGATAGTATTGGTTATTGGAAGTATGCAGACGTTTTCAAGGGGGATTTTTTTTCTGGTACTGGGGAAGGGGGGAGGGGTCATGGAGGAATTTTTCGTGTGGGAAGGGACGTCGCTATGACGGGGCGCCGGACTTCCCAGCATTATTTAAAAAAATGATCAGAAATTAAATAAAAAAATAAACAAGTTTTTCAACTGAAAGGAAGGAGCAACATCAAAACTTAAGACGAACAGAAATTATTCCGTATATGAAAGGGGCTGTCCCCTCCTCAACGCCTCGCTCTTTACGCTAAAGTTAGACTATTTCTCACAACTCTATTTTTTAAAACAATAAAAAAACTTTAGCGTAAAGAGCGAGACGTTGAGGAGGGGTCAGCCCCTTTCATATACGGAATAATTTCTGTTCGTTTTAAGTTTTAATGTTGCTCCTTACTTTCAGTTAAAAAAACTTATTTTTTTTATTCAATAAAATGAAGAGCTGAGCCTGAAAATGAAAGTAAATTTGATGTACAATGTGCAAGAAAGAAGTTTCATAATCACCAATATGTGATTTTACCCTTCTCATCGTTGTAACCGTTTTTTCACCAAGCTATCAGAAGGCACCTATTCTGACGCAAAATGATGAGCTGAACCCGAAAATCGTATAAAATTGATGTAGTGTCTACTAGAAAACCCGTTTCATATTCATCAATATGCACTTTTTTGTTTTCATTTGACATGTAAGTCGTTTGACATTTGACATTGCAGCTAATTGCGGTTGCTGCTAATAATGAAACAGTTCGTGGTAACGAACTGTAAGTAAGGAGCGACCCGGCTCAATGGTAACCGAAACTTTAAAAAACGGTATTTTGATAGAAATAGATACATCAAAAGAATCAGATGTTAATGTTGATTTCAAATATATAAGTTTCATCAAGTTTAATCCTACCCTTCAAAAGTTAGGCGCGTGAGAAAATTTTTCTGATTTTCGAAAAAAGGGGGAAAGACCCCCTAAAAGCTATAGAACCTTAATGAAAATCACACCATCATATTCCGCGTATGAGAGCACCCTACTATAATTGGAATTTTGTATTTTTTGCCAGAAGAAAGATCACGGGTGCGGTTTATTTGTTTGTTTGTTTTTCCCAGGGGTGATCGTATCTACCCAGTGTTCCTAAAATATCGTGGGAGGGATCATTGGAATGGAAATTAAAAGTTCTAGTGCCCTTTTTGAATGACCAAAAAATCGAGGGCAACTAGGCCCCCTCCCACGCTCATTTTTTCCCAAAGTCACTTGATCAAAATTTTGAGAAAACCATTTTGTTCAGCATGCTCGAAAATGTTATAAGCATGTCTTTTAGGATGACTTAATCCCCCGAAGTTCTCGGGGGGAGGGCTGAAAGTTATGAACTTTACCCAATGTTAACATATAGTATTGGTTATTGGGACCCGGCTCAATGGTAACCGAAACTCTTGAAAACGGTATTTTGATACAAATAGATACATCAAAAGAATTGGATTATATATCAAAATGAATTGGATACATCAAAAGAATTAAAAGTATACAGACGTTTTCAGGGGAGATTTTTCTTGGTAGTGGGGGAGGGGGAGTGGGTCGGTGGTTGTGTGGGAGGATATTTCCCTTAAGGAAGTTTTCATGGGGGAAGGGACATTGCTATGAAGGGGACCATTATTTAAGAAAAGATCAGAAATTAAATATAAAAAACAAGTTTTTCAACTGCAACAGCAGCAACATCGACACTTTAAACGAGAAGAAAATATTACATATATGATTGGGTTCACCCCGTAGTCAATACCTCGCTCTTTAAGCCAACAAATTCTTTAGTACTTTCATAAGAGCTATTTATTTTAATTAACGACCTTTGTGATTAAGCGGTCATTTTTAAAGAATTGGAACAAACTTCGAACTTTTTTCTTAAAGAGCAAGGTTTTAACTAGGGGGCGAACCCCCTAATAAACGTATTGAAAATATATGAATATAGAAGTTCGTTACGTAAGTTAATTCGTAAGTTACGTATATTTATTACTAAAAAAACGTTCGTAAATAAAATTAAACAAGTTTTGAGAAAGCCATTTAACTAAATAAAAGTAAATTAATATGCAAATTTTGTTTTAATTATTCATGTCCGGTGAGCCAAGATCAAAACCTGCATTTATTCAAAAATGTTCAAAAATTAAAAAAAAAAACAAGTTTTTTTTTTAGCTGAATGTAAGGAATGACGTTAAAACTTAAAACGAACAGAAATTATTCCGTATATGAAAGGGGCTGTCCCCTCCTCAATGCCTCACTCTTTACGCTAAAGTTTTTCATTGTTTAAAAAAAATAGACTTGTGAGATAGTCAAACTTTAGCGTAAAGAGCGAGGCGTTGAGGAGGGGACAGCCCGTTTCATATACGGAATAATTTCTGTTCGTTTTAAGTTTTAACGTCGTTCCTTACTTTCGGTTAAAAAAAAACTTGTTTTTTTTATTTAATTAGTAAAAGAAGAGATGAAGAGTTGAGCCAATATTTAAAGCCCTATTTTAGCAAAAAATCATTTTAGCTTCTCCACTTTCTTTGCCTAAGTTGGAAAAAATCTTTTTATAAGGTTTATTGTTAATATTCTTAAACCCTAAAAAACATGAAAGAATTACTTTCGAAAACGAAGTTTTTCTAATGGAAGCAAAGAGCGAAGTTGAAACTTAAAACGAACGCAAATTACTGCTTCACGGTTTATGCAACTTAAAGGTTGACTAATCACGCTTGGAGGCACTAAGTAAAAGTGATCTGGGTTCAATGTGTTTTTTAACCTGACCACGGCTTACAAAATGGTAATCATAAAAACTTGGGAGGGGGCTCATTTGATTGGAATTTGCATGCCGTTTTTCAAATGTTCTAACGTTTATACAGGTCTAATGCCCTTTTTTATGAGCCCAAAGCAATCGTTTTAAAGTAAAGTCCAATTTTTCACAAAAAACTGTATATTTTTAGGTGTCCTTTCCATATTATGATCTACAAGATATCAGGATATCATGCTAAAGTCTAAGAAGGTCTTTTCTTGTGGTTAAATGTCATAAACCATTGCAAATAAACCATGACGAGATTCATTGGATTAGTTGACAACATCATAGAGGGCTTAGGACTAAGATAGGTTCTTTAACTTGTCTATGCGCCTAGCACTGTCCCCCATCTTCTCAGCGGGAATGCAATCAACAGGGTAAACCGTGGGCAATTTCTGGTTGACGCTGTGCTACATGTTATTCTGCTTTCCGAGGACTTTCTTGAAGAAAGTTCCAGTGTTGCTGAGTCAATTCTACAGCCTGAATAAATATTGGAACTCAGAAACCTGTACATAAGGCTTATGGACAAAGAAGCGACTGTTGCAGATATAGAAGGAAACCCTTCCATACAAATAATTGTGGGATTCATCGATAAGAAGAGACTGGAACTGTTCCAGTATATAACCTCGAAACTGTAGTTCCAATACTCCGATATGGTATCTGTACTGCGAAATTTCCTAAGAGCCGAACGATCTGTGTCATGGGATCTCAACTTGAAAACCACCTCTGACATGCTACCTTATCTGGTGGCATCTGGGCACAAAAATTTTACAAATTCCTGCCAGCTTTACCTCCAGCAAATCGTCAAGCTCCAAGAAACCCATCCTTCCGTTTATCAAGCCTTCCAGAAGGGAATGAATGTGATCAGACATTCTAATAGATTCTGGACTAGGCTCTCCACGGATCTTTTCATTAGGCAGGGGACTCATGAGTTGTCTCAAAACGGCTGGTGGCCTTAACGATCGAAGTGAAATGACAGAGGTTCAAAGGTCTTTATAGGTTCCGTCTCGACCAGTCTGCTCTGCACTAAATCTTCTGATGGAGGGTATGTCACAGGTTTTCTATGGAACTAGTGAAAAATACAAGAAAATGTCCGAGCTAAGGCAGCTAATAGATTGTTAAGACACTCAGATCGTTATCGATTTCCTTGAAAAAGGATCGCAATTTAACGGGATCTTCAACAAAGAAATATCACCAACGGTCTGACAGCCTACAAATTGATTCCATGTCTAGAAATCTGGTCGCTGATTTTGTGTTTCGACAAAAACAACAAGCACTTCAAATTACCGCAAAGAAGAATCCAGGTAGAGATTGTAAAAGACTGGACCCTACTCTCATTTTTAAAGGTTCATCACGATAGCAAGGAGGATCAATTTCACGGAATCTGAGTACTTTCAACACGAACTGTGTTCCTACCCAGCATCACTTTTTGATAATTCTTGCATGCTCCGGTCTCCAAACAAGCCAGATTTTGCCAAGGCTATAGAACAGGCTTGTAATCTTGAGGAGCTCTCTACTCCCCTTCCCAAAGACATTTTATTTATCATCGATAGTTGAGCTCTTCTGCACAAAATTCCATGGGCCAAAAAAAAAAACGATATTCTGAAATCCTTGACCATTATGCTAGTTACGTGCCCCAAAAGTATCCATCTGCCACTATTATGGTTAACAGCTACGATGGCTGAGCTACCATAAAGGATATGCCCCAGTGGAAGAGAAGTAGTATAATCGGTGGTTAGAACTTCTTCACCGCAGATATGCAGCTGAAGGTAAAAAAGGATGAGTTCTTTTCCTGCAAGAAAAACAAGGCCAGGTGTATCTGCGAGTTTGCTTTTTATCTCCGATCAAAGGGCTTCGTCGTAGTCCAGGCACCATTTGATGCAGATGTCCCAATTTCACAAGTTGCTGTTTATTCCTTCTGGTAATACGACACTGCCGTCATTGGAGATAAAACTAATCCTTTGATTCTATTGTGTTATCATAGTGACCTATCAAGCAAAAAACTATTCTTTGCATCTAAGTCAAGGTTGAACAAAACTGCCCAGATATAGAATATTCACAAACTGAAAGAGAAACTGGGCCAAGAGATATGTCATTTGATTGTTTTTGCTCACGCCACCTTAGGCTGTGACTCTACTTCACGGATCCACAGTGTGGGAAAATGCCATGCTCTGAAGAAGCTAATAGTAGTTACCGATTTTCGTACATCAGCTGCAGTTTTCATGCTGAAGTCAGCTTCGAAGGAGGAAGTAAGGTTTTCTGGAGAAGAAGCTATGCTATAGATATATGGCTCATCAAAAAGGGGAAATCTGAATGAACTCCACGGGGAAGTTTTTAAAAAGAAGATGACTACTGCTAGCACGTTCGTCCACCCAAAACATTTACCACCAGCTTCTGATGCGGCTATGTTCCACAGTTACAGAGTTTTCTACCAAGTTCAGTTATGGAGTGGAGATCCTAATTCTGAACTTAAAGTCAAGGATTGGGGTCGGAAAAATAAGGATGACTTCTTGTATCCATTGACTACTGACGTCCCACCTGCCCCTTGTCTGCTTCTGAAAATCTTGAAGTGTTCCTGTCAACTGGAATGTAGTTCAACGAGATGTAGCTGCTTTAAAAAAAACGGCTTAGTTTGTACTGCAGCATGTAAAACGTGCAAAGGGACAGCACGTTCTAACTTTCCAAGAATCGAAGACTATAATGATAAGGAGAACGTCGAAGCTTAGATATCTGAATCAAAAGAATAAATTGTGAATACTAGTCGGAGTTTGATTCTGTCTTTCAAATGTTCATGAAGTTGATTCGATAATTTTACGAGTCGGGAAGACTAGTCGGCCGGTTGATAAGAGTTTATTCCAAGAGAGATTTTAAATGTCAACTGCTGAAAACTAGTTCCATGGATGACTTCTCTTTTCTAATATTTCTTATGTTTTTATAAACATCTTGCAATCACTTTTTTTAGGTCAACCAATCAGCTGATGGAGCAAGCGACGATCAGATTCAGGCTAACTAATTATTAGATCCCAAAACTGACAATTTAGCCAGCAAAAGATAGGCTGGTAAAAAAAAAGGGGGGGGTCACGACTACGAGGAGCGTAAAAATCTCATATTAATGATTATGAAACCTTTTTTATATACCGTGCATGAAATTTGACTCCATTTGCGTACTCATCTCATTTTTTTACATCGGAATAATAATTCAGTTCAGTAAAAATGAAAAATTACCGGAACATAATTTTTTGTTAGGAAAGAGAGAAAACTGACACGATACGCAAACAAAACTAGTTTTGCGTCGACCTAAAATGAGCGACTTTGAATATGTGGTTCAGCTTTTTTTTTCTCTATAACATGGTGCAAAAATTATTTATGTTGCAATTTGTTTAGGGTCAAACACTAGCTTGCCTGTACTTAAGCGGAAAAGAAATTATAATGAATAATCAAGTCAAACTCAAAACGAGCAAAAACTAGGATGAGTTGGGCTGACTCCTCCGATACCTTCTAAGGAAGAGAACATAATTCGTCCTTTGCTATAACTATACATTACTTCAAATTTTGTGTTTTTATTTCTCATAACATAAAAAAAACATCATAAACAAGATTACTAAAGAAATAGATGAATTAAGATTAACAATTTAACATACAGTACCAGAAGCCCAAAAGTTCTCCAAGCCCTGGCACTCGACACATGGCATAAGTATATATATATTTGATTTTCCCTGGATCTTGTTATCTAACTGCAGATAATGCAAACTTCTTCTTGACGCCACGGCGTCAGCATAGGTTCAATTAAATAAAAAAAAAAAGTTCTTTTTTAACTGAAAGTAAGGAGCGACATTAAAACTTAAAACGAACAGAAAGTATTCCATATATGAGAGGGACTGTCCTCTCCACAACACCTCGCTCTTTACGCTAAAGTTTTTTATTGTTTAAAAAAAATAGAGTTGTAAGAAATTCAAACTTTAGCGTAAAGAGCGAGGCGTTGAGGAGGGCACAGCCCCTTTCATTTACAGAATAATTTCTGTTCGTTTTAAGTTTTAATGTCGCTTCTTACTTTCAGTTAAAAAAAACTTGTTTTTTTCTTTAATTTTTGAGCGTTTTTGAATAAATGAAGGTTTTAATCTCGGCTCACCGTACATGAATAATTAAAACAAAATTTTCATATTAATTTACTTTTATTTGGTTAAATGGCTTTCTCGAAACTTGTTTCATTTTATTTACGAACGTTTTTATTAGTAATAAATATACGTAACTTACGAATTAAATTATGTAACGAACTTCTGTATTCATATATTTTTAATGCGTATATTAGGGGGTTCGCCCCTAGTCAATACCTTGCTCTTTAAGCAAAAGTTCGAATTTTGTTCCAATTCTATAAAAATGACCGCTTAATCACAAAGGCCGTTAATTAGAATAAATAGCTCTTATGAAAGTACAAAAAAAAATCTTTGGCTTAAAGAGCGATGTATTGACTAGGGGGTAAACCCGATCATATATGTAATATTTTCTGTTCGTTTAAAGTTTTGATGTTGCTGCTGTTGCAGTTGAAAAACTTGTTTTTTTATATTTAATTTCTGATCTTTTTTTAAATAATGCTGGGATGTCCGGTGTCCCCTTCATAGTAATGTCCCTTCCTCCATGAAAACTTCATTCATGGAAAGATCCTCCCACATAACCTCTGACCCACCTCCCCCCCACTACTAGTAAAAATCTCCCCTGAAAACGTCTGTACTGTATACTTCCCAATAACCAATACTATATGTTAACATTGGGTAAAGTTCATAACTTTCAGCCATCCTCCCGGGAACTTCGGGAGATTAAGTCATCCTAAAAGACATACTTATAATATTTTCGAACATGCTGAACAAAATGGCTATCTCAAAATTTTGATCAGGTGACTTTGAGAAAAAAAAAGAGACTGGGAGGGGGCGTAGTTGCCCTCCATTTTTTGTCACTTTAAAGGGCACTAGAACTTTTAATTTCCATTCCAATGACCCCTCCCAGTATATTCTAGAACCCCTGGGTCCATACAATCACCCCTGGGAAAAAAAACAAATAAACACGCACCCGTGATCTTTCTTCTGGCAAAAAATGCAAAATTCCACATTTTTGTAGATAGGAGTTTGAAACCTCTATAGTAGGGTTCTCTGATACGCAGAATATGATGGTGTGATTTTCATTAATGTTCTATAACTTGTAGGGGGTCTTTCCCACTTTTTCGAAAATCAGCCAAATTTTCTCAGAAGCGTAACTTTTGATGAGTAAAATTAAACTTGATGAAACTTATATATTTGAAATCAGCATTAAAATCCAATTCTTTTGATATATCTATTTGTATCAAAATATCATTTTCTAGAGGTTCGGTTACCATTGAGCCGGGTCGCTCCTTACTTACAGTTCGTTACCACGAACTGTTTGAAAAATACAAATTTCCACCTTTTTGCAGATAGAAGCGTGAAACTTCTTTAATAGTTTTCTCTGATAAGCTGAATATGATGGTGTAATTTTTGTTAAAGTTAATTAAAAATGCAAAATTCCACATTTTTGCAGATAGGAGTTTGAAGCTTCTTTAATAATGCTCTTTGATAAGCTGAATCTGATGGTGTGATTTTTGTTAAAGTTAATCAAAAAAATTTGGAATTAAAACAAAATTTCATTGTTTAAAAGAAATTGAGTTGTGAGAAAGTCAAACTTTAGCGTAAAGAGCGAGGCGTTGAGGAGGGGACAGCCCCTTTCATATACGGAATAATTTCTCTTCGTTTTAAGTTTTAACGTCGTTTCTTACTTTCAGTTAAAAAAAAACTTGTTTTTTTATTTCATTTGTGAATGTTTTTGAGTTAATGCAGGTTGTGATTATGGCTCACCGTGCATGAATAATTAAAACGAAATGTGCAAATTAATTTTACTTTTATTTGGTTAAATGGCTTTCTCGAAACTTGTTGAACTTTATTTACGAACGTTTTTATTAGTAATAAATATACGTAACTTACGAGTTAACTTACGTAACGAATTTCTATATTCATATGCTTTTAATACGTATATTAGGGGGTCTGTCCCCTTGTCAATACCTTGCTCTTTAAGCTAAACTTCAAATTTTGTTCCAATTCTTTAAAAATGACCCCTTAATCACAAAGGCCGTTAATTAGAATAAATAGCTCTTATGAAAGTACTAAAAAATCTTTTTCTTAAAGAGCGAGGCATTGACTAGAAGGTGAACCCAATCATATAGCTAATATTTTTTATTCGTTTTAAGTTTTGATGTTGCTCCTTACTTTCAGTTGAAAAACTTTTTTTTTATATTTAATTTCTGATTTTTTTTATAATAATGATGGGAAATCCGGTGCCGCCTTCATAGCAATGTCCCTTCCCCCATGAAAATTTCCTACATGAAAAGATCCTCCCATATAACCCCCGACCCACCCCCTACTACCAGAAAAAATTCCCCCTGAAAACGTCTGTATACTTCCCAATAACCAATATTATATGTTAACATTGGGTAAAGTTCATAACTTTCAGCCCACCCCCCGGGGGCTTTGAGGAATTAAGTCATCCTAAAAGACATAGTTATAATATTTTCGACCATGCTGAACAAAATGGCTATCTCAAAATTTTGATCGGGTGACTTTCGGAAAAAAACGAGCTTGGAGGGGGCCTAGTTGCCCTCCATTTTTTCGGTCACTTAAAAAGGGCACTAGAACTTTTAATTTACGTTCCAATGAGCCCTTCCACGATATTCTAGGACCACTGGGTCGATACGATCACCCCTGGGAAAAAAAAAAAAAAAAAATAAAAAATAAACACGCATCCGTGATCTTTCTTCTGGCAAAAAAATGCAAAATTCCAAATTTTTGTAGATAAGAGCTTAAAACCTCTACAGTAGGGTTCTCTGATACGCTGAATATGATGGTGTGATTTTCATTAAGGTTCTAGAACCTTTAGGGGGTCTTTCCCCCTTTTTTCGAAAATAAGCCGAATATTCTCAGGTGCGTACCTTTTGATGAGTAGGACTAAACGTGATGAAATTTGTATATTTGAAATCAGCATTAAAATCTGATTCTTTTTATGTATCTATTTGTATCAAAATACCGTTTTCTAGAGTTTCAGTTGCCATTGAGCCGGGTCACTCCTTACTTACAGTTCGTTACCACAAAATGTTTGATACATCCAACCTGGGATAAATACAATCGATTCCTTAAAGTTTTGATCTACCTAGATCGTTTTTAAGGCCAGAAATTTCAGTATGACTGTTATTAAGAAAAAAACATATAGCTTATTTCGAGGAAAAATAAACGGGTGTATACACCACCAATACTCGTTTAATTAATATAAGAGGCGTCACCATTGGTTTGATACAACACCCTGGAAAAAATACGAATTCTTCCTTAAGGCTGTGAGCTGTCTAGATTTCAGAATCTTAGGTTACAAATTTCAGAATTCCAGTTTCTAGAAAATAATTAAGTAACTGATTTTAAAAAAAGCAAATATATACACAATTATTGCTCGTTTATTCAATAGAAAATGCATAAAATACTAAAAAACAATATTCATTGGGATCATTGAATAACTTTCTTCACCACAGTATTGTATGTTCATGGTTCAATTTCTGATGGTTGCAGAACTTTTAAGTTACGATCTCGTTTAACAAGAAAAAATGCCATATACAACATATCATATTAAAAACAGATGTACGCAGGTCGACAACAACGAATTCAAAAGTTTGCCCTTGTAATTTATTTATTGTCGTCGCAAATGACCGTCAACGCTGAAATTGATGTCGTTGAACTTTACATTCAGGTTGAGATTTACAGGAGTTTAGCGTAAATCGAAAAATGTGACCTATTTTTGTGATTTTTTTCCCGTCAATTATATTTACCTAAATTGTGCTATTACATAATTAAGAAAAAAAAACAGGTTTCATTATATATTTCTTCTAAAATATCTGAATTTCAAACAAACAGAACTATTGTATTTTTCATTATTTTTCAGTCATGGGGTGGGAAATCTATTCTATCAATTTAATTAAGAAATTTTGGTGGGAATTTAATTAATCCTTCTAGGTGATCCTTAACAGAATCATAATTTTCATAAGACTTTGAAGCATATGGGAGGTGATCGACAATTTTCGCCTTTATTTTACTAACTTCTTTGTTTAGTATATATATATATATATATATATATGTATATATATATATATATATATATATATATATATATATATATATATATATATATATATATATATATATATATATATATATATATATATATATATATATATATATATATATATATATATATATATATATATATATATATATATATATATATATATATATATATATATATACACTAATATATATATACTAAATCTATCTTCTGGTGATTAAATTTCATTGAAGAAATTCTTGGCAAGATTTCCGTTTTCCAGGTCCAGGATGTACCTTGCAAATACTTACTTTTTTTAATTCAAAAATCAAGTGTTTGATTGAGGTTGCTTTGGAGTGGATTTTCAACGAAACCCAATAACTAATCTTCATCTCTTGCAAACCATACTTGTTTAACACCGGTGCTTCGTCAAACAGAAATACTTGAGCTAATTCTAAAGTTTTGTTTAAGTCACGTTTTATGCTGAAAATAGAATCTGAAGAAAATAGAGTTTTCAAGCCGAATGTCCTCAGTTTTATTTGTCCGAAAGGCGACGGAGTTAATGCTATTTTATTAAACGCATTACATTTTACTTTGGGATTTTCATCACACAATGTTTACGTTATGCATTAAATTAATTAAACACAATCGATGGATTCATTGTTGCCATGTATTCGTTCTCCAATTCTACTTGTAGCTTTTGGTTATTACCCAATCTATTAATAAATATAAAATAAATGTAATATAAATAAAGTAAAATTTCTCTTGTTTTTTTTTTCAACACTTGGTTGTGTGTCAAAAACACTCTTCTAACGCTTAGCCTTGTTTCCCAATATGTATCAAATCCTCTTTGACTTGGCTGATACCTTGCATTCGGTATCGTCCTGGTAAATGAAAATTCAAACGATGGTTGACTTGATCTTTTCCTTATATTGTGAACCAAATAGCCGACAGAATTAACCGAGTCAGACTCTAAAACCTGCAGAAATTAACACGAGCAAGGATAGTACCCCCCCCCCCATCCCTTCTGAAGACTAAAACATAATTTTCGCTTTACAAATATAGTTTAAAATGTTGTTCCTTTTTTTTCAACTTTAATAAATAGATATTTCCTAGATGACTTACACGCTAAAAAAGAATGTAACTTTGACAGTATACCAATATTATGCAACTCCCAATTTCTCTTAAGAAACACACAAATGACCTCCTGCAGCTTAGCAAACTACATATAAAATAGTGCCTTGGCAAATGAATTATGCACAACCAAAATATTAAAAGCGAATAAAGTCTTGATCCAACCAATTGGTAAAACGGCATATATTATGTCATCTTTCTTCAAAGAAGCGATAAAAGTACTTTTTGAATGTAAGACGGAAGAGTAACATCGCATACATGAAACAAAGTTCAATCGTAGAAGTACCAAACAGATGTTCTTTAATAGCGGGTGTGTTAAAGGTGAAAAATATATAGTCTATAGCGGACACATTACAAAGAAGATAGCACCTTCAAATATCACAATTATAGGTCAAAAGGGAAATAAAATAAAAGTTCGAAATAGGGATAAAATCATTTTTAATAGACAGTGTATAATAAAGTTCACAAAAAAATACCAGATATTTCGGTCACATATACAGTGACCGTCATCAGTTTTACTACTGATGACGGTCACTGTATATGTGACCCGTTGAAGATAAATATTACCTAAGATCCAAAGAGTACTGATTCTTGTTAAGAGAAATAATTGGTAAATACCTGGTTTTGAGTTGAACTGATAAATTTGTGTCATATCAGTTGAGGTTATTCTAAGTTCTTAGCTTACCTTAGAAGCATTTGGTAGTATCTTGCATATACAGTGCTTTTGATCTGGAGATCGTCAGTTCTTGCTTTTCCAATGCACTGAATCTGACCATTCATGCGCCAGGCCACTTTTTGATTACCAAAACATCTGTCTGTCGTGACAAATAGATTTAATTCGGTCATCATATAACTTAATGTGTTGACTTAAATGTGTTGTAGACTCATCGGTAAAATGATACACAGGGCTCGCAATGTCATCTCTCATGTCGTTTAGGTAAAGAATGAAAATCTTAGGTCCTAATATACTATCCTTGGATATACCTGCTTTTATCGGATATTACAGAAAGGTGAACCCGTCAAGAACAGCTCACAGTAAATGATCAGAAAGAAAGGTTTCAATCACCTTTAACAGATGTCCTCTGACATCATAAATGTAAGGTTTTTTTAGTAGGTTGCAGAGCCATTCTCTTTTGAAAGTTTTAGAAATGTCGAATGATAATAACCTGATGTCACGTCCTTTTTCGAGAAGGTCGAACAGTTCCTAATGCTGGGCCATTTAGCATTAAATTCTTGAACGTTTCCGGGAGCAGACATATTGGCAGTCATCAAACAGATAATCGGACTCCAGGTTCTGAGTCAATATTTGATGATTAGAAATCTTTTATTAAACTTAATCGGTAGAGGAGAGGCGGTTGATAAGCCTTTGAGAGCCCACGTTCATTATATTACCTTTTCCTTAGGTATTGGAATGACGTGGGCAGATTTCCATATACGTGGATAGTTTTCAGATAAAAAAATTGCCAGAAACGGGATGACAAGGGTCGAGCCAATTTAGCACTTCTGACCTTCAAAAATGTACCAGATACACTGTCAAGACCCATGGATTCGGACACATCAAGACTCTGTGGAATTTGAAGGACTTTAGGTTAAATCAGAAAAATCGAGGACTTTTTTTTGTCGTATTCCAGGTTTCAAAATTCGGCAAACACCTGGGCAAGAGCTTTGATCCTTGCCTGCAAGTCTTGGACAATATTCCCATTACTCATTTCTAAAGAATGCGGTTAAGTTCCTTTAGATAACGGCAAGGTCTTTTTGAAAACTCTTCACCAAGTCTGAACCGGCTTGCCTTGAATTGGCTCTCATCAATATGGAAATATCCAAAATTCTCATTAAGGCTACAAATGAGACTCTTCAACAGCAACGTGATGAGCATAATGCTTCACTCATGTTAAACCTGTAAATTCTACCAGACTCTAGAGAAACGTCTCCTAGACTTTGAGAATTACTGTCTCCGAAAAATGTTGCAGGCCCGCTGGTATCAATGAGTTACAAACGAACAATTACGAACCCGCACCATGCAACCACCTGTCACAAAAGTAATTAAGTATAGACCTTGGCACTTTCTTGGTCATTTGTTACGCATGCCGGAGAGTAGACCACCAAAAATGACGTTTCAATAGAATCCTGGGGGCTTAAGACGCAGAGGCAGGCCAATGAATACTCTACGCCAGACTTACAGAAAAGACTGAGCAGCAATAAACACTAATATTCTGCCCGACTATGTGGATGTATTAGCCACTTCCCAGCTTCAAAAGGAGGGATATAGTCTCACTGATGCCCTATGTGCCCTGAATGGTGTTAGAAGAACTAAGGTCTAAGGTCACCATGTCTGAGAAGAGACATTTCAAATCTTAGAAGCATATTTATCCTTGTACTGAACGCTTGACTGCCGAATCTTGCAAACTTTGTTTTCATGAACTATTATGGAATAAAGCCTCTCCTTTTCACGATTTAAGAATATGCATCACTTGTGTGCTTTTTGCTTTTATAGCTTTATTGCATTAAGTGTTGAACCAAGATTTACCCTTGCTCAATGCCTGGATCAATTTCGATGGAATGTAACTTTTTGATAACTCTTCGCCAAGTCTTAGCAGAGGCATTTCGAATCTTTAAAGCAAATTTATCTTTGTATTGGACATTTGACTGCCAAATCTTGTACACTTTGTTTTCACAAACTATTATGGACTCAAGTTTGTCTTTTTCGCTCTTTCAGAATAGGCATCACTTGTGTGCCTTTTGCTTTGATAGCTATTTTGCAGTACGTGTTGAACCAGGGTTTGTCCCTGCTCAATACCTGGATCGACTTTGACGGGATGTAACTTGCAATACAGTCGACAGTGGCTGACTGGCAGCTTTTGCAGCTTTTTTTGGCCCTTCAAGCATGAAGCCTCTCCATTGCTGAGAAGTAAGTAAGTTTATTAATACATTCCCCTCTCTTATTTTGTATTACCCGCTTTGTTTCTTGTGCCTTATGGGGAGAGGAGTACGAAGATATCCCCGAGCAAGCACGGCAAAGTGGTCATTTTTGAAGCACCAGTGTCAATCTTAAAAGAAATTTGGTGATTCAAAAGAAACAGTTCAAGAAGAGATAATCCATTTAAGCCATGGTATGTGTTGAATTCTACTAGTTGTTCAAGCCCATACAAAAGAGAAAGATCATACATTTTTGACCCATCCTTATCAGGGTTTTGATTACGGAGCCATAGGCTAGGATGTAACATATCGATAACAGTTATCTTTAAAGTTTATCAGACAATTTATTCCACTTCTCTTTGGATTTGGGCTTCAATCATTCTTTGATAGTAATTTCGGATTGTTTTTAGTTTGAATTATGAAAAGAATTCATATTTGCTCAACTTAAATCTTTTTCAGGAATTTTTTGTAATTAATAATACAACACAAAACATAGACATGGCAACATGTAAAATGAAACCAATGAGAAAAAATTATTTCTCATAAATACCCTAAATAATAGTCATTAACTTTATAAGAATTACTTTTCACAAATCTTAAGCTGTCAACATAAAGTAAGGCAGATCTATGTATCTAGATGTTGTTGATTGAAGAATCAGCGTTAGCAACTGACTGTTCTTGATTTCAATGGAGTATATCCTTAAACACTCAAGAGGGCTACACGAATTAAATATACATTCTCTAAAAAATAATATACAAATATTTATAAGAATATATACAAAGAAAATGTTCAGGCGATAGTTCTTTTGTAGTTAGTGTTGGTATTTTTTTCAAGATTTGCAACAGTTGAGGAGAGAGACTGATCATCTTACAATTAGGGTTATCTTGGTTTCCTTAAAATCTTAATTTCCATAACTATTTGTATTTGGAGCGAATGACTTTTCTATAGTTTAATGTATTTTGAGCACAATCAAAACTTGATGTGATTACTATTTTTGGGTCGTTTCCTTTCGATATGAAGTTTTGTTTGACCATGATAAATTTATGCATACAAAATTTTTAAGTTCGTACCAGTTCGCTAATATCCTTGTGAAGTCTTCCGTAATTGATACCTTCGTTTAAATTGTTCATGGGATAGATATCTGTTAGTTCCATTTTCAGCTTAAAATGATGAGATCCAGGTACTAAAAAATTGAATTATTTTAAATATGAATACACATCAAAATTTAAACAACAAGTTCCCAAAAAACGGTACAGATAGAAATAATCGAGAAAAAAGTACCATAGGTGTTTAAGCAAATACATGAGCGAACGTGTTTTTTTGGCCAATTCTATTTATACTTTTGTTGTTTTGTTTTCTACAGTAGAGTTTCAGTATTTTGGTTTTTATAAGAAATAACATAAGAAATCTAATGTATTTTAAGAGTCATTAGTAATCTATGTGTTTATCTTAGTAGAAAAGAGACCTAGGATCCAAAAAGGTTTTCCAAAACTAGATATCAGTATTAATTATTTGTCTATGAAGATTGGATAATAACCAATATAAAATTAATAACAATAATAATAATCTTTATTCGTTCCTTTTATCACACTGCAATAATCTGGGTATCGTCAAACAAAAGCACAGAAAAAGAAATGCACAAAAAGACACAACCCAAAAAAACAATAAGTATGAGCCGTCATATTGACTTTAGGACACTGTTATTGTAACACCTGACTTATTAGGGCAGGAAGGAGCTTAAAAATCTTGTCGCAGAGTGTGTAAGTGGGCATTCTAACAGTAAACGGAGGTAGGATATCTAGCTCTGCCTAAGTAAAGAACGATGTTGGCACAATCCATTATTTCTTTTCTAGACCAGGGCACTTCGTATCGAAGGAGCTGTCATAGAGCTTCGAAAAGGACTCATTCGATTGGAAATTGGAATGGCTAGTGCCCTTTTCAATAGTCGAAAGTGATCGGAAGGCAACTAACACCCATTCCCCACCATTTCCCCAAACAAATCCAATCAAAAATAGCCGTTTTGGAGATAGCCATTTTATTCAACGTAGTTGATTTCCAGATAGAAATTATATTTTTGAGGAGGACACTCCCTCCACAGCCCTCAGGGAAAGGGTTGTAAGTTATGCCCTGGGGGCATATAAGGTTCTTATAGAAAACTATCGTAGAAACTTCAAAAAGGGTTGATTCGATTGGAAATTCACAGGGCTAGAGCCCTTTTTAATAGTCTTTTGAGATAGCCATTTTGTTCAACGTAGTAAAAAGTTCTGGAAACTAGGTCTTTGAAGATGACAATCACCCCCCCCCCCCCTCACACACAGCACTCGAAGCAAGAGTTGTAAGTTTTGCTCTGGGGCATACAAGGTTTTATAGAAAGCGTTGTCGTAGAAACTTCAATAAGGGCTCATTCGATTAGAAATCGAAATGGCTAGTGCCCTTTTTAATATTCGAAAGTGACCGGAAGGCAATTAACACCCCTTACACGCACACCATTTCCAAAAACACGTCCAATCCAAATTTAGAGATAGCCGTTTTGATCAACAATGTTGAAATTTATGGAAATTATATCTTTGAGCAGGACACTCCCCTCACAGTCTTCAGGAGAAGGGTTATAAGTTATGCCCTGGTGGCATATAAGGTTTTTATTGAAAGCTTTGTGGTAGATACTTGAAAAAGGCCTCATTCAATTGGAAATTCAAATGGCTATTGCCCTTTTTATTAGTCAAAAGAGATTGGAGTGCAACTAACCCCCCTCTCACGCCCACCTTTTCCCCAAAAACATCCAATAAACATTTTTAGATAGCCATTTATTTCAACTTAGTTGAAAGTTTTGAAATTAGGGCATTAAGGATGACAACACCCCACAGTCCTCTGGGCAAGGGTTGTAAGTTATGCCCTGGGGGCATATAAGGTTTTTATAGAAAGCATTGTCAGAGAAACTTCAAAAAGGGCTCATTCGATTGGAAATTTAAATGGCTAGTGACATTTTTAATAGTCGAAAGTAATTGCAGGGAAACTAATCACCCTCTTTCACCCACCGTTTCCCCAAACACATCCAATAAAAATTTTTGAGATAGCCATTTTTTCAACATAATTGAAAGTTTTGGATATTATGTCTATGAGGATGAAACCCCCCCCCCCCCCACACCCCTCAGAGCAAGGGTTGTAAGTTATGCCCTGGGGGCTTATAAGGTTTTTATAGTGAGTGTTGCAATAGAAACTTCAAAAACTTCGAAACTTCGAAGGGCTAGTGTCCTTTTTAATATTCAAAAGGGATGGGAGGAGAACTAAAACCTCCTCGCACCCACAGTTTCATGCCTAAGTAAAGAACGATGTGGGCACAATTTTTTTTTTTTTCTCCATACCCGGGCACTTCGTATCGAAGCAGTTGTCGTAGAAACTTCGAAAAGAGCTCAATCGATTGAAAATTGGAGTGGCTAGTACCCTTTTTAATAGTCGAAAGTGATTGGAGGGCAACTCGCCCCCCCCACGCCCATCATTCCCCCAAAAACATCCAATCAAAATTTTGAGATAGCCATTTTGTTCAGCGTAAATGATTTCCAGATAGAAAATATGTTTTTGAGAAAGAAACTCCCCCACAACCCTCTGGGCAATGGTTTTAAGTTATGCGCTAAGGGAATATAAGAACCATGTTGGCACAATGTACTATTTATTATTTTTTCCTTTGGAGCAAGGCTCTTCATATGGGAGGGGTCGTCGTAGAAACTTCAAAAGAGGCTCGTTAGATTGGAAATTGAGAGTTCTAGTTCTCTTTTTAATAGTTGAAAGATGGCAACTAGCCCCCCCCCCCTCCCTACGCTCATCCATTCCCCCAAACACATCCAATCAAAATTTTGAGATAGCAATTTTGTTCAGCGTAGTTGATTTCCAGATAGAAAATATGTTTTTGGGGAGGACACTCTCACCCCATTACCCCAGGGCAAGGGTTTTAAGTTATGCCCTGGGGGCATATAAGGTTTTAATAGAAGTCGTTGTCTTAGAAACTTCAAAACAGGCTCATTTGATTGGAAATTCGAAGGGCTAGTACCCTTTTTAATAGTCGAAAGCAATCGGAGGGCAACTAGCCCTCCCACGCCTATCATTCCCTCAACACATCCAATCAAAATTTTTAGATCCTGGTTTTGGCTTTAACGATGTCAGGATCTTCACAATTATCTTTTTTATCGTGCTTTTCAAATTTTTTCTTGTTCGGTAAAGTGTCTTCCACAGTAGGTGCAAAGATGAATTTTCCATTTAGTTTTTGATAATTGAGATGCAAGTAGTATGTTTAAATTTTTAATTAAAACATAATGATTATTAAAATAGAGTAAATTAATCACATGTGTAGCAGTTTTTCCATTGATCTTAGTATTAGGAATATGAGTTCTAATCACTTTATTTTCCCTTATTTCAACCAAACAAATTTTTATATTATATTTATTTTCAAATTTATGAATATCTTGAATATAGGAGAATTAGTATCTTGAATATAGGAGAATTAATAATCCCTGTAAAGTTGAATTCATTTTCATAAGGTTTATATTTTGAAAGTCTATCAACATTTTTATCATTCGCTGGATGAAGATAAGCGAGTATTGACCAAAGAAATCATTTATTATCATTATTTTTTTATATTAATACACGCTTTTTTTTAATGATTCAGGTAATTCTTTATAAGTACCTTCCACATCGTTTGATAATCTTATCATTCGATAATCAATTCCATCGACTCTTTCAAATTATAAGCCTGATCTTGGAGTATTTTCAATGACTATCGTATGTATATTCGTGTGATTACTATTTAGATGGCTTTGATCAACATCACTATTTTTATTAAAAATCCAGGAATAACTATGATAATGAATAGGTTTGAGTTCTTCATTATACTTCTGAGAATAAAATATTACCCTAGTTTTGAATTGAACTCTGTAACTATCTCTTTCATTCATTCTATTTTTTACATCCTCAACAACGAAGTCAAACAGTGTTCCGAAATCAGCTCCATTTGAATCCATTCAAATATTAACTGCTCGAGGAATTTTCTCGAAAATCCATTGAATACTTGCTGGGTTATTATCGTGTTCTTCTTCTATTTTAAAAATATACTCTGGGATATCTGGGCACTTCCCTTGTTTTTTTCTTATTTAAAAATAAGTTAGAAATAATGTCAATATTCCGATCTTTTTTTACCCTATTTCTACCACAGCAAGTGTCTAATGAGTTTTTGAGTGTCGTCTTTCACTTTTTTATTAATTTCAACTTGTTTATTTAAATAATTTTTTACGTTATTCTTCACTTCGTTATAATTTCCAGCAGTTGTAATCTGCTTTGATTTTAAGAATTTTTTAAATTCAATAATATCTTTATTTCTCATAGTGTTAAATTGATTTTGTAAATCTGAAATAATTTCATTCTTTTCTTTTATTTCATTTTCTAGCCCTTTTTTTTAACTCTGGAATAATATTTAATCTGTAGGATTTTTTGTCATCTCGACGCTTTGTATTACGCTCTAACTCAATCAGATTATCTTCAAGTAATATTTTATTATTAAGATGATTATTTATTTTATTGAATAGTTCATCTTTTCTACCAACAGCTTTTATATCAAATAATTTAGCTACTGCGCGTAATTTCTGAATTGTGTAACACGATAATTAATTTTTTGTTTTGATGATTTTGGATTTTCGTTGTAAACAACTTTTAATCACTTCTGCAATGCCTGCCATTTATTTAGGAATTATTTTATTAAACAAATTTCCAAATCTTAAAAATTATCAAACCTGAGGAATTTCATTGTTTTGTTTTTGTTTTTTTTTATTTTTTTTTATAGTTGAATTTTAAGATAATTTTGATAAATTGTATTATATTCATTTATCTTTAATATTTATTTTTTAATAAGGAGTTTAACAAAGTTACAGCTTCATGTCTAACTTCATCTGATGTATTTCCAGCAGCTCTGCTACCTATCAGACTGTATAATCGGTCAATCATTTCATTTGCATTCAGAAACAATCCAGTTCCTACTTGTGTTATTTCTATGTCCATTTTAAGGATTTCAGCAACCTTTAACAATCTGTACCTATTAATTTTTACAAAATCAGCTATTTCTTCATATCCAGGT
>NC_142797.1:75569874-75642251 GCF_049724085.1 Artemia sp. Qi Xiang Cuo | reverse complement strand
AACGGGTGAGATAGGTGAGGCAGCTCCTGTATTTCTTATACTACTGAAATCTTAGTCGTAGAAACTTTAAAAAAGCTCATTTGATTAGAAATTCAAAGGGCTAGTGTTCTTTTTTATAGGTAAAAGTGATTTGAAGGCAACTAGCCACCCTCTCACGCCCATCTTTTCCCCAAACACATCCAATCAATATTTTAGATAGCCATTTTATTCAATGTTTTGAAAATTTTGGAAATTAGATTTTTAAGGATGACAACCCCTCCCACAACCCTCAGGGCAAGGGTTGTAAGTTATGCCCTCGGGGCATATAAGGTTTTTATTGAAAGCTTAGAAACTTCAAAAGGGCTAATTCAATTGGAAATTGAAAGGGCTAGTGCCTTTTTAATAGTTGAAAGTGATTGGAGAGTGACTAACGCCCCTCTCACGCCCGCCATTTTCCCCAAACACATCCAACCAAAATTTTGAGATATCCATTTTGTTCAACGTAGTTGAAAGTTTTTGAAATTAGGTCTTTTAGGATTTTAACCACCTCAGAGCCCTCAGTGCAAGGGTTTTAAGTTATGCCCTCGGGGCATATAAAGTTTATATAGAAAGTTATTATAGAAATTTCAAAAAGGGCTCATTTGATTGGAAATTGAAATTGCCCTTTTTAATAGTCTAAAGTGAGTGGAGAGTAATTAACCCCCTCTTAAGCCCACCATTTCCTCAAAAATATTCAATCAAAGTTTAGAGATAGCCATTTTGTTCAACGTAGTTAAAATTTCTGGAAATTATGTATTTAAGGATGACAAACCCCCCAGAGCCCAAAGGGAAAAGGTTGTAAGTTCTGCCCTGGGGGCATATAAGGTTTTTTATATATAGAGTTGTCGTAAAACTTCAAAAGGGGCTTATTCAATTGGAAAATTGAGAGGGTTAGTGCCCTTTGTAATAGTCGAAAGTGATTGGAGGGTAACTAAACCCCCGCACCCCCACCATTCCTCCAAACACATCCAATCAAAATTTTCAGATAGCCATTTTGTTCAACGTAGTAGAAAGTTCTGGAAATTAGGTCTTTGAGAATGACACCCCCCCCCCCAGCACTCAGGGCAAGGGTTTAAGTTATGCCCTGTGGGTATCTAAGATTTTTACTGAAAGTTTTGTCGTAGAAACTTCAAAAGGGCTCATTTATTGGAAATTGAAAGGGCTAGGGCCATTTTTATTAGTTGAAAGTGATTGAAGAGTGAATACCGCCCCTCTCACGCCCACCATTTCCCCAAGCTCTTTTTTTATATATCTTTTTTTTGGCAATCGAAATTTTGAGATAGCTATTTTGTTTAACGTAGTTGAAAGTTCTGGAAATCCGGTCTTAAGGATGACAACCACCCTAACAGACCTTATTGTAAGGGTTGTAATTTATGCCCTGGGGGCATATAAGGTGTTTATAGAAAGCGTTGTCGTTTCCAAAAGAGCTCATTCGATTGGAAATCGAAAGGCCTAGTGCACTTTTTAATAGCCGAAAGTGATTTGAAGGCTTGGCATTTTGATAGTAAAGATCGATGTGGGTATAATGTATAATTTTTTGTTGTTGTTGTTGTTTAGACCAGGGCACTTTGTAACGAAGGAGTTGTCCTGGGAACTTCGAAAAGGACTCATTCAATTAAAAATAGAAAGGGCTGATGCCCTTTTTAATAGTCGAAAGTGATTGTACGGCAACTAATCCCCCTTCCATTCCCACCCTCCCACGCCCACCCTCCCATTTGCCAATTATTTTTAAAAACTAAATGCTGCCTTAAGATTAAATGAAAATGCACTTTGATATTGCTAATTCCAAATAAGGCATCTCAGCAATATCCCAAGAAAGACCGAGGGTATTATTTTCAAACTTTCGGGGCTACTTAAGCTCTTAAAATTTAACCAAATCTAAATAGCGTAAGTGTATCAATGCTATCAAAGAAAGTAAACAGATTCTTTGACGAATGGTATCAAGTTTTCCATTTCAGGTCAACTAGAGGAGGTATGAAACTAAATTAAACATTACTATTTGTGTCCGGGTTTTTAAAAGGGTGTATGTTGTTAAAAATTGCTGAAAATTTTTCTCCAGCATACAAATAGAAGGCCAAACTTTTTCTTTTTCCCTGAAAAGACTATATCAATATAAAACGAACAGAAATTAATTAAAAAAACTTTTTCCGCAAAATAAGTTTTTCAAAGAAAAGTAAAGAACGCCATTAAACAAAAAATGAGCAAAAATAAAATCAAATATTCTACCTAGCGTGAAATTAACACAAATTAGCATCGATAAATAAATGAAACCCAAAACGAACAGAAATTACAATAAATAACCCAGTCAAACTCAAAACTAGCAGAAATTAACATCAGTTGAGCGCAAAACCCATATGCCTTCCTTAGGCCAGAAAAAAATTTGAACTTTACTGAAAAAAAACAAACGAATGTGCATTGTCAGTTTAATATACATATACTGATATTTAGTAATCCAAATGTTAATATTATTTGATTTATTAAAGTTATAAAACTAAAAACATTTATATTTTTTTGAAACAAACCCCAGAGATTAGGGGCAAAGGTTTTAAGTTATGCCCAGGTGGTTTTTAAGGTTTTTATGGAAGACACGGTTGTTTAATTTCAGAAGAGGCTCAGTCTTTCTCCCTGAAAAAGACAATGTCAATATAAAACGAACAGAAATAAATCAACAAACTTTTTGTATAAAATACGTTTTTCAAAAAAAAAAAAGTAAAGAACTCCATAAAACCAAAAATGAACAAAAATTGAATCAAATATTCTACCAAGCATACAACTACCACAAATCAGTATCAATAAATAAATGAAACCCAAAACAAACAGAAATTAAAATAAGTCAAACTCAAAACGAGCAGAAATTAATCTGAGTAGGGTTCGAAACCCTATGCTTTCTAAAAGCCATAATATAATTTGTACTTTACTGAAAAAATTATTTTAAATGTTTTCACTTATATAACTTTAAGAAATCAAAAATTAATTAAAATCCTAAGGAATAAATATCAGCATGTGTATATTAAACTGACAATGCACATTTTTTTCAGTAAATTCATTTGAATTTTTTTCAGTAAAGTGCAAATTATATTCTGGCTTTTAGAAAGCATAGGGTTTAGAACCCAACTGAGATTAATTTCTGCTCATTTTGAGTTTGATTTATTTTAAATTCTGTTTGTTTTGGGTTTCATTCATTTATTGATACTAATTTGTGGTATTTGTATGCTTGGTAGGTTATTTGATTCTATTTTTGTTCATTTTTGGTTTAATGAAGCTCTTTACTTTTTTTAGAAAACTTATTTTGTGCAAAAAGGTTTTTGATTAATAACACAAAAAATGAGTTCTTCTGTCAGTCCAAACTTTCTAAGATTTATGAAGGACCTTAGAACACCAGCTGCTTTTGCTGTGATCTAGCTGATATGATCTCCGAATGAGAGATTGTCACTTAATGTGATACCAAGTATTTTTACTGTTTTATATGTTTGGAGAGGTGCAGATTCGTCTATGCTCTTCTTCTTCAGGAAGTTGACACGCATTACGCAGCTTTACTTGAGGCTTGGCAGGAGTTTCACTTAATCAGCTTGATGTTGAAACTCTGCAACCAGGGGTATGAGTTGACTGGGTGTTTGTGACAGGAAGTGAGGCTGGCTTAGTGAAAGACGATCTTAAAATTTGTACCTCTGTATGTCTTGCCTCATCTGTCGGTTGATCACTATCACAAATAAGATGGGCCCTAACTTGCTTCTTTGGGCCACTCCAAACGTGATGACTTTGAAGTTAGATGTTTCCCCGTTTTCGAATCGTACGCACGGTTAACCACCAGAAAGGAAAATTGCAATGGTACATAAGAGACACTGCAAGACTTCCAGGGTACGGGCTTCGTTAATTATAGTCTCATGATTGAGTAGATTGAAAGCTTTCACAAAATAAGAAATGTTTGTTTCAGCGTGGACTTCAGGATTTTCTAGGTGTTGTAGTAGATCATGAAGTAATCTGACCAGATAATTTGTTGTTCCGTGTTGTAAGTGAAAACCTAACTGCATGGGATCTATTCTCTGTTGTATATCTTCTAGTAGCTATTGTAAAATTAAATCTTCGAATCCTTTTTAAATCATGGGCGTCCTTGAGATTGGCCTGAGATCAGATGATGAGGTTGGTGATGTTTTCTTTGGAAATTGTGTGATAAATGCCTTTTTGAAATTATCTGACAAAATTCATTCCAATAGGCACTGTTTATACACATTTAGCCATTCTCTGTAGTTATTTATACCTTCTTCTGTAAGTGGACGGTAGGTGAACTGGAAGTGGACTGGTGAACTATAATTTCTGTTCGTTTTAAGTTCTAATGTTGCTTCTTATTTTCAGTTGAAAAAACTTGTTTTTTTTAAATTTAATATCTGATCGTTTTTTTAAATAATGCTTGGAAATCCGGCGCCCCCTTCATAGAAATGTCCCTTACCCCAAAGAAACACCCTCCACGGAAAGATTCACCTGAGTAACCCCCTCCTCCAGAAAAAATTCTTCCTGAAAAAGTCTGTATACTTCCCAATAACCAATAAATAACGCTGGCAAGCCCGGCGCCCCCTTCATGGCAATCTCCCTTCCCCCATGAAAACTTCCTTTATGGACAGATCCTCCAACATAACCCTCAACCCCCCCCCCCCCACTACCAGAAAAAAACCCTCCTAAAAAAGTCTGTATATTTCCCAATAACCAATACTATATGTCAACATTGTGAAAAGTTCATAGCTTTCAGCCCTCCCCCCGGAAACTCTAAAAGATTAAATTTTCCCAAAGTATATAGTTACCCAAATTTCAACCATGCTGAATTAAATTGTTATCACACATCTTCTATCGGATAAATTTGGGGAAAAAATGAGCGTGGGACGGGGCCTAGTTGCAATCCATTTTTTTGGTCACTTAATAGTGGAACTATGACTTTTCATTTCCCTTCCAATGAACCCTCCCACGATATTGTAGGACCACTGGGTCGATACGATCACCCCTGGGAAAAAAACAACAACAAATAAACACGCATCCGTGATCTTTCTTCTGGCAAAAAATGCAAAATTCAACATTTTTGTAGATAGGAGCTTGAAACCTCTACAGTAGGGTTCTCTGATACGCTGAATATGATGGTGTGCTTTTCATTAGGTTTCTATAACTTTTAGGGGGTCTTTCCTCCTTTTTTTGAAAATCAGCCAAATTTTCTCAGGCGCGTAACTTTTGATGGGTAGCACTAAACTTGATAAAAATTATATATTTGAAATCAGCATTGAGATTTCATTCTTTTGATGTATCTATTGGTATCAAAACCCAGTTTTCTAGAGTTTTGGTTACCATTGAGCCGGGTCGCTCCTTACTTACAGTTCGTTACCACGAACTGTTTGAGTCTTGTCTTAAACGACTTTAAAAAAAAGTATTTTTCAATATACATGGAGAGCAATTATCACCCATTCTCCTCTTCTCCTCGTAATTAGTACCCCTGCTACAGGCCAATGATATTTTTCAAAACTACTAGAACTGTAATCTATACAATATAGGACTTTTTTAATATTCCCCCAGCTGATTATAGTCCATACGTCGTGGACAGAGCACACTGCATTCAATGTTCGAATTAAAATAACCTGGGGACTATAATGAGGATTAGTTTACTTAATTTATTTATACAGTTCCTGGTGATTTACATATGATAACGGATTGGGTTAAGAAAAAAACATATGAGGGATAAAAAACTTGTTTTGAACTACTTTTAGTCAAAAATCATTTTTATTATTAATAAGAAACACAAAAAGTTAGTATTCCTTATCAGTTAAATAAGAATAAACAATAAAATTGATACTATGTTTAAAGTTAACGTAGCACCTACAGTACATAATCTTAAAACTCATTTTTGAAAAATTATTACATTTTTCATTACAAATTAAAAGTTGAATCACGATTCTTGTTGATATGACGGTGGTTCTGTTTTTTATTCCATAAAAACAGTCAAGTTGTGGAAGCTGCTTTTAAAGGAGGTTAACAACCAGTTCGTATAGATTAACTCGTAATTAGGTTTACCATAAATGACCACTAATCAATAAAAAAAATCCATCGTAGAGCTACCTTTAAGGAACATTAACCCCTGTTGCTTTTGGATTACCTCCACTAAAAATCAAATTTATTTTGAGAATGATCAACAACAAAAGCTAGTGACAAGTTTAAAACCAAGTCAAAACCATTAGAAAACCTAGTAGCTTCTTTTGCTTCATTTTACAAAGCGTTGTTCAAATTTTGAAAGCCTTGTCGTAGAAAATTCAAAAAGCGCTCATTCGATTGGAAATGGAAATGGCTAGTGCCCTTTTTATTAGTCGAAAGTGATTTGAAGGCTACTAAAACCCCTTCCATTGAAAATATGTTCTGAAAGGGCTGAAGTAAAATCTTCTACTTGGAATCTGAAAGCAAGATTCTAAGTCTGAAGATATTTCTTCAGCCCTTTCAGAACATATTTTCAATTTTCCAGACCATTTTATTTTGTTCGAGAATGTCTCTTTGATTTCTAGGGATTGGGGTTTAAAGCAAAATTTTCGTAAAACTCTTTAAATAAAGAAAATCTTATTCAAGAATATTGCTTTGAATCGGGACTCAGGTGAATTTGGGCTGAACTTAATCTATGATAATTTATTAAAATCTGACAGAGTAAATTTTAATTCACCCAATGTAGTTGATCTCTGTCCAAATGTTATATCATTGAACGCTGATGAACCGAATCCAACAAGGTCAAAGAGACTAGCTTCCAGCTTTGCTTTGAAAAGAATTAGAGAACTAAACAATATGTAGTTTATTTGGTTTCGTATATAAACTTTTTTTTAAATTGTTTTAGTTTAGTCAGTGTATATGTGACCGAAATATCTAGTATTTTTGTGAATCTCTATACACTGTCTATTAAAAATTATTGTATCCCTATTTGAACTTTTATTTTGTCGTCATGGAAAGGCGGTGTGGTGTCTGAAATTATTTAAAACAAATAAGAAAGTTTGAAGGGTTTAAAATTTCTATTTTTCCAAATTAAACTGTTGACTTAATCCTTTTTCGTATGAATTTGATGCTTGTGATATAAAATACATGCATTATGTAATGCTCTTCAAAAAAATTCATTGTTGCCATTGTAATCCGAAGAAAACTTCGCTTTTTTCAATCGTTGTTCAAAAGTATTGAAATTGAAGAAGTTAATGGTAAACTATACAAAAGAATCTTGCCATATATGCAGTCTCCATTTTTTTCTAAGAAGGGGTATTGGCACAAACATTCGAAGTCTCTGTTTCCTAACGAGTCGTATGTTGTCTGACAGACACGGGATACTTCCTCGCAAGTGATAACTTCATCACCTAGACAGCTTTCTTCTTTTCCTGTAATTAGTTTTAAAATGAAAAAAAAAATACTGAATATTTAGTATTATTTGAGCTCTAAATATTTATGTATATATAAATTTATTGCCCATCATAAATGTAAAAAAAAACACACTAATGAAGTAATAAACAAATGAAAATAAAATAAACGAATAACTTCTAAAAAAAGCAAACAAAACATAGACAAAGAAGAAATGATAAGAAAAAAGTAGAAATAAGGACTACTTCATCACAAGTTATAACTTCATCACCTAGACAGCTTTCTTCTTTTCCTGTTCTTAGTTTTAAAATGAAAAAATAAAATACTGAATATTTAGTATTATTTGAGCTCTAAATATTTATGTATGTATAAATTTATTGCCCATCATAAATGTAAAAAAAAAACACACTAATGAAGTAATAAAGAAATGAAAAGAAAATAAACGAATAACTTGTAAAAAAAGCAAACAAAACATAGACAAAGAAGAAATGACAAGAAAAAAGTAGAAATAAGGACAACCTTACACTAGAATAAATACATAATCATCAAAGGACATTTTTTTTTCCAAAGTAAGCTGGGATTAGAACCCAAGGACTTAGTCTTGCTTCCGTTAAATCAAAGACTAATACGTTTATTCTCGTTATCGAGGATTCACAAATGTTCCTCAATTCTGAACTTTTTTCTACTGATATTAAAGATTTCGTCTGCAGAGTTAGCTTGAGTAACTTCATTACCTTTAAAAGTACTGGTGGTTAGAACTTTCTCTTGTGGCACAATGACAGTATTACTAAACAGAGGCGCAACAGCAACAGTACCTTGTTTAATACCTTTTTTACTGGAATTGAAGCAGTAAGTTACATCGTAGGGGGTGAAACAGTAGCCTTAACTGTGTCATTTTACTTCTTATACATATCTCGTATCGCTTTGATGACGGAAGTATTACCTCGACGCTTATAAGCGGTCAATAAGATATGCTAATATACATCCTAGTCAACGGTACTTGACACATCTAGCGCAGCAAAATATAGCATCACATTATTTTCATGACCATGTAGCAGTAAATTAGCAATCAAATGGAGAGCATGGTTGCGGTCTAATCCTCTCTTGTAGCCGAACAGGCTGTCCGGTGTATAACTATTATTAGATATCTCAACAATAACACAGGGAAACAAAAAATACTTTATAAAATCGTCTAAGGTTTTCCAGCTGAATTAGACTAATTTTGATGCTCTTGGTCTGAAAATGACCTTGGGTTTTCTTAATCAGTTTAGAATTTTTTACTACAGAAATTAAAAAAAAATCAATTTTGTGGGAAAAAAACAAATTTCTGCGGATCATCAGCTGAGAGACCCCTTACAATTCTATCCCTTTTCCTCAAGAAATAACCGTCAACATATTCAAATTCAATTTTTATTTACTCCGTCAAAATTGATAAGCATGATTCATAATAGTAATAAAAGAATGAGAGTTACGTGACACGAAAGTTTACAGCATAAATTGGTGTTTCTTTGATTCCCGTGTGTGAGCAGCTGCTGGGTTTTCTGTTTTCAGTGACCAGCAGTAGTACACCATCATGACTGCATCCCATTTTTCCTGGCACCTCTCTTTCAATTGGTGCATTTCCTGGTGGAAGCTTTCTCCCTGCTCGTCGCTCATTACCCCAAGGATTTCAGGAAACTTTTCTATGTGTGAGAACAGTAAGTGCACGTTTATACTCATCAAACAACCGAGTTTTTGGAAGGCCTCTATCATGCTGTTGACGAGTATGGCGTGGCTTGCTGCCTTAATGCTCCTCAAGAAGTTTTTCACCTTCTGCACAACTGATTTCCCCGCACCACACTCCAGCGTTTCCATTGAGTTTTTGAACTTTGTGTCCTATAGGAGCTGCCGTATCTGTGAACCATCAAAAATGTCATCCTTAAGCTTCTCAATGGTCGGTCAAGAAAAGGCTCAGCATATGTAGGTGAAGCACCTCCCATCCTTGTCCAGAGTGCGCTTGAACTGCTTCATTAATCCAAGCTTCATGTGTAGTGGTGGGATCAATATCTTCTCCCAGTCAACAAGAGGTTCGTTTCTGATGTTTCTCGTCCCAGTTACTAACTGCTCACCCTTTCTTTACCTAGTGCTGGGATCTGTCTCGACTATTCCACATACATATAAAGCATGGATACTTCGTGAACCCGGACTGCTGACAAGTAGAAAGTTCATCGTCTTGAAGTAGACACAGATGATCCATTGGTGATGCTCATATTGGATTTTTTTTAGCACGTACTTCACTGCTTAATATTTTTCTTTGAGAGTTGTGAAGTGCACAAGAGGGATTGTGGCAAATTGGTACCCGTTGTAGGGGAGCATACACTTCAAAGGGCGCTTGTTTCTGTCAATAAGGATTTGCTAATCCCTTGGATCGTATGGGGGAGAGACAAGTTTACCAAGAAGACTGGTGACATCTCTGCAGTACACAAGGTCTTACTCGTGGCAGAAGTACCACATATAGTCCTCATGCCTTCTACGAAAGAAAGTGATATGTGCGTCCTCACCAAATAGATTTTTTCTTTGAGTCTGGAGGCCAACAGCTCTGAGGAAGTCTTCGACAAGTTGAGATGTGGAACCAAATCATTCATCTCACACTGTGAAAAGGGCTTCAGACTAGCTTGTGCCTTATACTCCTCTCTTGTATATCCACCCTCACCTGCACTGGTGACCTTGTCGTCACTGTTAGGAAGCTCTGCGAACGCTGGTACAGAAATGTTTTGCAATGAGCAACTGGACGATGGGAAGATAGAAGGTTAAAGTACTGGAGGCTGTGTCAGTTCTTTCAGTTGATGCTAGTAGTATTAATGGCACAGAAGCAACAATCCGATGCATGGTCTAACGGCTCCCTCCAAACCATTGGAATCCTAAACTTCAGTGAAGTTTTCGTGCCATGTGTTTACTGATGGAGGTATTCCACACACGTATTGCACACCGTGTGGGGTGCCACGGACTTAATTTGGTCGCCCAGTTTGACTTCAAAGTAAGCCTCGTAGGCGGGCTATACATATCCTACAATTTCTCCTGTTCACTGACAGCGTGTAACTTATGCAGATGTAGCAGAAAACGTCAAGATTATTCCTGCATGACCGTCGTGCCAAAGCCATATCAATCAAGTGAAAGAAATAGAAAAACGCAGGTTAATGTCAGGCAGTGAAATTTAGAATCAATTTGATTGGCTGAGGGTTAATTATATAGCTTTGCAATCACGCATACACAAATGCAGATACTTTAGAGAAATAAACTAGTCTTGTAATTCCAGATATTTTACAAGCAAAATATGATGAGCTCAAAACCCCTGATATTAGCATATGTATAGCTCGTCAGGTTGACCTATGGCTGTATCTCAAAAAGTTGACTTGATAGAGCAAAATTAATGTGATATTCGGACTCAGAACACCAAAATTAGTCCAAATCAGTTGAGAAACCCCTGGCGATTTTTGGTTGTTACCTAGTGTAATTAATACCTCTAAACTATGCACAAAACCACTGACACCGTAATTGGCCTAAAAGAAGAGCACTGATCCGAGGGCTTTGCCCTTCTTAATACCGGCATTATTACTGCAGTACCAAACAAATCAGGAACTATATCACAACACATATCATCTGAAAGAGTAAAGTTAGAAGCTTAGTAAGGAGAGGAGACCCACACCTTAGATACTTTGCGCGTCAACACCACGCGAAGTTTTCTTTTGTAGCTTAGAAATACACTCGGTAACCGTAGATGGAATGTGAATGAAACACATCTAATCATCTGATTGGCCCGAGCAACCATTAAGCTCCCTTTCATATTGATTTGACCATGATGGATGGGGTTCGGAAAACTCTTTTTTAATGTAATTATACTACTGGTAATTTTGACAGTATTAGAGGCTTTTGATGTATCTTTTTTAAGCCCTTTCCATGCAAAATTAGGATTATTTGTGTTTTTAATTGATAATTCAGCTAGTGATTTAGCCTGGTGTTTAGCACTATTTCAAAATGCCGCTTTTTTTCGGACAAATTTCATTTACCAGATCTGGGCGTGGCATACCACACTCCTTAAAACATGAAACCAAAATCTTGATTTAGCACGAGAATCAACTAGGTCAGGATTATTTGACCAGCCATACTTCTCAGTTCCGAGACGTACTTGGCGGAGTGGAACACTGGCACGCTCGACTGTGCGTAGAGCATATTCGATCTCACCGTAAAAAGGTTTGCTTCTCTGCGAGGGTCAGTGTTGTCTAAAATTTGTCTAAAGTCGTCGTCACTGAGAGTATTCGAGGTGTGATTAAAGAAGACGGTATAGTTTTTATGACGATTCTATACTTTAAATGGGGGTGGGGTGTGATATTAAATAAAAAATACTTTATGTGCATTCTTATTATAAAAATCGAATATGGATAAAATAACTCGGAAGATTAGGTTAAAGCATTCAAGTGTTGTTGGGAAAAGGAAGGAGGAAAAGACATCGCGGGAGCGTTAAAATCGAGCATTAAAATTGAAAAATTAAATGTTTAATACCTTATTTCAGAGCTGATAGAAATTGGAAGGCAGCCAGCCCCTTCCTGCGGTTTTTACCCCATAAAACTCCTTAGAAACATAATCAAAATCTAGGAAATGTAGGAAATGTTCCATTTATATGCCTGGGAAACAACCACAGCACTGAAGCAAGGGCCATAAATTTTGAAAAGTGTCAATTGTTAACGGTTTGGTTTGTTTAGAGAATTACTTTGAAGATCAAGTTGAGACTTTCTGAAAGTATTGACAAAGTCTTATATATATATATATATATATATATATATATATATATATATATATATATATATATATATATATATATATATATATATATATATATATATATATATATATATATATATATATATATATATATATATATATATATATATATATATATATATATATATATATATATATATATATATATATATATATATATATATATATATATATATATATATATATATATATAAATTCTGACTTAGGCGAGGATTCAAATGTAAATCAAAATACCCAAGATCTAACCAAAAGAAAATAAAAGAATGTATCTTAAATTCCGTGGGAATGGCAGTGTAGTACAAGTTGAAATTTCGAAAGTGTTTTGAGAGGATGAAATGAACGTTAAACTTTGACTAGAGATTAGAATAGGTAGTAATATAGGTAGTAGGCTAATATGGTAGTAGTATAAGCAGTAATATTTAATAATATGTAGTAATTATTATATGTAACTCTTAAATAGGTAGTAATATAGATCAAAGTAAACCCAGTGTCCGTATATCATGCTGTGAAAACAACACATCTGTATTATCTCAAAATCAGTTTTTGGATTCAAGGTGACATTTTCCAGGCATATTAGAGAGCACTGTGAATGTTGAACTTGGAATAGGGAGAGGAACAGAGGAAAATCAAAAGATATTATATTTTTGGCAATCATATTCGTGTCATGTCAGAAATGACGGATAAGGGTCGAACTGAAAATTGAAAGATTTTAGTGATGAGGTTGGCAAAGGGACTTCATATTTTTTATTTATCGCAGAGGATGTGAGGACAAAAAGCCTTTGTTTAGCGTACTCGTTATATTTTCTTTCTCCGGTTAGCTGAGAATAGCATTCATAAATTTCACGTCCAGGTGGATACAAAAAGAAAATTAGGAATTAATTTTTCTGAATACTTGTTTGTGATGGCTGAATTCACTGGTAGATCCAGGGGGCGGGGGAAACCCCGGCCCCCCAAGGTTGTTTCTTGTGCCCTTTTTCCTGTTTTCTTCTCATTTTTACTCTTTTCTTAGAATAAATGTCACATTGGGCCTCCCCCAAGATTTTGCTCTAGATCTGCCCTTGCCTGAATTAGGACAAATTGTCTTGTTTTTACGTCTTTGGTAAGTTTGAAACTTGTAAGATTCAAGGGCATAACTTAAGAAAAAAAATGATATTTGGTTGTATATATACGTAACACCAGAAACAGGGCCATTTTCTTATCAGATTAGCTTGGACTTACCTGGCATGCAGACTGAAAGACAAGGCAAATCATTGTATATATGTTTTGGTACCTCAAATAGATAAAATAAATTTTGCCCTGATTGGCTACCAGATTGCTGAGCATGTAAACCCAGGGACCAAAAAACGCAAGAAAAAAGAAATATTTTGAATAAAAATATGTGTCGTAATGGCTTTTGAATTGCACGTAATAGCAGCAGAGCAAGTAATAATGCATGATTGCGGATTCCTGGCTGAAAAGTCTTGTAGTTCATACAAGGTAAGTGGTTAATATAGACACTTCTCTTATTCAATAAAAAAAAGTTTCCGAATATATAAAACTAAAGACAAGAAGTGAATTCCTGTAATGATTCCAACTTAAAAGAAAAAATACTATATAAAAAATGAAACAAAACGAACATAAATTAATATAAATAATGATATCAATCAGAATCATAACAGATTCTGATAAAAACGTATAAAAAAAAATCCTAAAAAGAGTAATAATTATATTGTAGGCTATACTCAAGTCAAAATTGAAATGAAGAGAAAATAATACAAACCGAAATTAAGCTAGTGTCCCCCCCCCCCTCTAAACTCTGAAAGCACTAAAGCCTATTACGCCATGCTGTTTTATTGAAAACTATTGGTTTAGAATAGCATGCTTTAATTTTTCAAAATGTTAACGAAAATAAATGAATAACACTATGACGAATAAATACAATCTCGGAAATCTGTGAAATTCAAAATTTATTTTAACTTATTTTTTTTCAATGATATCAATATATAAAAAAAAATACTCATTATATATTTAGCTTCCAGTAAAATGCTAAAAACTTCATAGGGTTTTAAAAATTGACGGACGAGGTAGGGGGCAGCACCCAAACTCTTGTCTGTAATAATTTTGATTTGAATTAAGTATCTTAATTTACCTTTAGCCTATCTATCTTAGTTCTGCCCTAGGATTGATGATACACTATCTATCCACAAGCGAATTGAATCATTAGGCCCGTTTTTAGCACTAAGATCTTACATCTAAGATCTTACATCTTTCTGCAAAGATTATCGTTTTTTAAATCATCTTTGATCTAAGATCTTACAGCTCACTGATGTTAGCAAAAAGTGTGAAGACCGCCACTGTTCTGCCATATAGAACAATGATGAGAGAACTTTGATGATCTACTCGTCATTGTTCTCGGACTGCTGATCAGAGCAGAATGATGAAAGACGTCTGCACAAAAATGACCAAAGATGTAAGATCTTTGTTCAAAGATTTCACTTTTAAGCATTTTCTGAAAAAAGATGTAAGATCTTAGCACATTGATGAGTGAAAAAACGCCCCTATTTTAGACAATTCTGAAAAAGTTATACACAGCTTTAACTCTCACAGAAACTATCTGTCTTGGCTTATATTTTGTGCCTAATAAATGAACGTGATAAACTCTTTAAGGTATATCTGCCCTGCATCAATTTGCCATGTAAAATTTCTTTACGCCTGTATTTCCTTGTACTTCAGCGCAAAATTAAGATACAGATACCATTCATTAGCAAAAAGTATAATCTTGAGTACCTTGATTTTTCTTCTTTCTTTTTTTTTTTCAATTTCCCAAAAACACTAAAAATGTTTTGAAAAGTGTGGTCTAAAGTGTGGTTTGATTGGAGTATATCCTGCTTCATGCTCGATTGTTGAATAATATTGAGGTGATTATCTCATTAGAGTTTTTGTGAAAACGAATTGAAATTAAGTGAAAAACGATAATGGAGAATAAAAGACAGGCAGCGATTATTAAAAGGCAAAAGTTGGGACAGTTCCAAAGGTAAGTTAATTGTCTTTAATATTCTATAATAAATATGTGCATGCTTAAACTTTATTATTCAGTATACCTTGTTCTAGGTCAATCTATTTAGGAATCAAATAGAAAAAAAACAACTTTTGGGACTTCCGTATTACCCATGCTCTACAAATTGCGATGTGAGAGAACGGTTCTTATCTGTCTGTATTTAGAGATAATTAGTTTACGCCCAGCAGAAAAATTACGATATAGTTATATTTTTATCAAATATTTAATATATAGAGTTGGTATTTTGGTTGGGTTAGGTATTTAATATAATGCGTTCTGGGCGGCCCGCCTTATATAATTCTTTGTTATAGTTACCATAATTTTGGTACTAACGTATTATATTTTCATCATATTTTGGTATATTTCATCAGGATTAACCTAACTTCCCTTCTCGTGTGTGTATTGGCAGTACTTGTCTATTATATAAAACGCACTTGAGAAGTGAAGTTTGGTTAATGCTAATGAAACAAAACAAATTATGATGAAAATACAATGTTTAAGTAACAAAATTATGAAAACCATCGCAAATAATTATGGAAGGGGGACCGCACAGAGCGCGTAACCTAAAATACCCTAACCTAACCAAAATACCAACGAAATATTTAATTAAAAAAATCTAGAATGTGGTTTCCCAACGAGCCGAAGGTTATTGTCTGGTATAGACAGCGTGAAAAACCGGGAATTCGTAATACAAGTTCTCGAGTGTGTTTTATATTTTAGACAAGTATGCCTACCGTATTGGCTAATACGGAATTGCCCAAGTTTTTCAAGAGGAACGGTCAGCTGCTTTTATGCAAGCATGGACGCCCAGAGGGGAGCCAGCCCTGTCATTTACATTTTTAATGGAAAAATCGTGTGTTCATACAATAAGAAGCTCTCCAATAAAAATGATAAGCTGTAGCCTATACGGATATTCAAGGATATAAAGTATTTTTCATAGCTTCCCCCTAAAATTCAGCATATGGGTGCCATGTAGGTAAGGACTAATTTATGTTCGTCTTAAATGTTAATGTTGCTCCTTATTTTCACTTTAAAAAAAACTAGTTTTTAATTAATTTTTTTTCATTTTAAAATAATGTGGAGAATTCCTGCCCCCTCCACTCCTCATTGGGGAGGAGGGGAGGCAAAAAATTCAGCATATGGGTTCCATGTAGGCAAGGACTAATTTATGTTCGTCTTAAATTTTAATGTTTCCTTATTTTTACTTAAAAAAAACCAGTTTTTAATTAATTTCTTGTCATTTTCCAATAATGTGGAGCATCCCCCCCCTCTCCTCCTTGGGGTTCCTCCTTGGAAGGAAAGAAATTTGTTTCCTTGGAATGAAAAAATCCCTCGCTCTTGGAAAGTTCCTCTCGCATAAAATTCCCCTGGATAATGCCATCATCTTTGAAAATTCCCCCCCGGAAAACTTCCTGTGGACAAATATGCCGGGAAAATTCTCTATACTCTCATTTGAGAAAAATATTGTTTAGATTTAATTTCTGATCGTTTTTCGAATCATGCAAAATCCACATCCGTAGAAGATTTTAAGGTAGCCAACTTTCGTGTTATCTTGACTACACTCCAGAAGTTGGATCTGTGTTTGATCTGTAGAAGATGCCAAAGAACTGTACTTGAAAAAAATGACACCAACTACTAAACAACTCAAGAAGCTGCCCGGCATTAAGGCTAGCAAAGCCGATAATCCCAAATGGATTTCTAAGAGAACGGAAACTATTTCAAGTACACGATTCTATTCAATCTGTGTTCGGCAAACTGCCACATCTTCCACGAGATTGGTCAAAAAATAGTGACAGGAAAACAAATACATTATAACTGGCAAATGACGCACGGAATCCAATGTGAGCCAATTGCAATTACGTGTTTCGTAAGAAAAAAGGCCGAAATTGTTCAAAGATCAGATGATTTTGGCCTTTTTGCTGATAAGGAAAGGTGGTGGCTTGTAACTTCTCCTGACGGGATATGTGACTCTGGACTTGTAGAAGTTAAAACAATAACAAATATTCATGAAGAAAAAACAATAAAAGAAGCTGTACGAGAACATTAGTAGTGTGTATGTACGCAATATCACGAGCACAAGAATATACAGTGCAGTTTCACGAGCACATGAATATATAGTGTAGTTTGACGAGCACATTGCAAAATGCGGCCAATCCTTTTATATTATATACCTATAAAGTGATCAAACACGTTTTGAAAGTATAATTGAGATTATATAACGCAAGCAGACTGGTTTTTGAGGGACTTTCATCGTAACATATTTTTTTTACCAAAAACTAGTAATTTTTAACCTTTTCAAAGAGAGTGAGAAGAACCTGTCAAAGAGTTAGATAACCTCTAGCTTAAATGCATCTCATCGAGTTTGATTAAGACTGTAACATGTCTAGAATTGATGCCATATGCTGTTGAAACATTTACCAAAAAAATAACTCTATTTGTAAAAAAAGGGGTTTAGCATTTGCGAATTGGACTCTATGAACGATATTAATTAATGTTTGAATAATAGGAGCGTGAATGATTCTAATTAGTAATTGGATAGTATGATGATGGAGAAAAAGTGTTAAATTGATTAGCAGTTAAGGTAACCCCGAAGAGCATGTTAACTCATAGCTTATTTATTATAAATTTGGAACAATATAAATCTATGGAAATGGTTAACGATGATAAAATTGTCTTATGACTTGACCTAACTTTAGTTCTTCGATGTGTTCTGTATAATACACAAGTGCCGTTTGAACAGTGTTGTCAATTTAAATAGAGTTTAACGTTATAGTAAACTAAAAATTTTATACTAAGAGGGATCTAGATGGCAAGAAAGGAATTTTAGTAATGGATAGCTTTATTTCTTCGATGTGTTCTGTATAATACACAAGTGGCGTTTGAACAGTGTTGTCAGTTTGAAATAGAATCTAACGTTAAAATATACTAAAAACTTAATACTAAGAGAGATGTAGATGGCAATAAAAGAATTTTAATTGAACAAAAATGAAGATATTTATAGACAGTTTCAATTACCTACGGCCAAGTTTTTTAAAAGACGAGCTTATTTTTTGCGAAACTACACAAAATCTGAAAAAATATTAAATGTTTCTTTATTAGCTACGCAATTGAACTAAAAATTAAGATATTTATATACAGTTTCAATTAGCTATGGCTAAGTTTTTTAAAAGACGAGCTATTTTCTTGCGAAACCACACATAATCTAAAAAAATGTTAAATGTTTCCTTATTACCTACGAAAATGAACTAAAAATGAAGATATTTATAGACAGTTTCAATTAGCTATGGTTAAGTTTTTTTAAAGACGAGCATTTTTCTTGCGAAACCACACAAACTCTGAAAAAATGTTTAATTTTTATTTATGAGCTACACAATTTAACAAAATTTGTGTATATTTAAGTACAGTTTCCATTAGCTACGGGTAAGTTTGTTATAGACGAGATAATTTCTTGATAAACTCCATACTATTTGAAAAAATATTAAATGTTTCTTTAATAGCTACGCAATTGAACAAAAAATGACATGAATTTGAGGAGAGATACCGTGATTCACTATGCCACATGAGTAGTTTCTGCAACTGTTAGTTCCACTTTAAGCCCCAATTATCAGAGAGCATTCAACTTTATAGCGCAAATAAATCGGCATTTTACCCGCCTTTGCTTCGTGTATTCTTCAATGGAATAAGGACTTTCTCGTGAAATTTTCACGTGTGTATTTACTAAAGGCGGTAATTATTGAATAAAAAAATGGGGGAGGGGGGCCCAAAAAAAACCTTAATCAGATAGTGCCTTAATATTGATATATGACTTTAGTAGGTGGTAAACATCTGACTAGACATGAAATACTTTTTATTGAACCAATGGCAAATATTTTTATAATGTACTTTACTTTATTGCTATTACAAATAGTAGATTTGTAAACGGGTAGATTTGTAGGAAAAGGAATCTGCTTCTAGTCTGATCACTATTTTTTTTGGGGATGGATAAATTTGTCGGAAATAGAGTGTGTGTGTGGGGGGGGAGGGGGCAAATATTTAGTGAATATAATGTTAGGAGGGTAAATTAAGTTTTTGCCATTAATCAAACAGTCAATGAACCAAATAATACCAAAGACGAAAAGCATATTGAGCCTGTCGATGACACACCAGTAAAAATTGTGTTTGACTCAAAATGGAATAATGATTATTCTACTGATTACGAACTAAGAGAAGACAATAACTACAATATCAAGAGAGAACATGGTGAACCATTTTATGGAACGGATTCAAAATGTGCATCCATTGTCGGATATGCTGGATAAAATTGGCAAAATCTAAGTATCAGATTGAATAAATGCTTTATTATAAAACAGGGGATTTCAGTCCCCTGTTTTGCTTACAAGTACAGTTTCTACATTGTCCGTCTTGAGTCAACCCAAAAACTATGTCACCCCCATTGCAATTCCATTTGACAAAGCTCATATAATATGAACAATCTCAGTCACCCAATTTCCTGCAAGTCATGTGGAAACGGTCGGTCATTAATCTAAGAATCATTGTTGGTCTCCAATTACCTTCAAATGGCTTGCAGAACTGATAGATTATTCGAAATGCCCTTACTTACTACTACTTACTTACTTACTATTTACGTACTTATTCGAAATACCATTAATATAGATATTTACCGATAATTCAAATAATTTTAACTTTCAGTTCATTTTATTTTATAATATTTAATTTGTGATCTTTTTTTAAGAAATGCCTGGAAAATCTGCTCTTCTTCCTCCATGTAAAAGACCCTCTTCCTACGAAAAACCTCTCGCAGAGAAATTTCCACCCATATAAACTCCCTCTCTCCGTCAGAAAAATTCCTCCTAACAATTCCATTCTCGATCCCTCAATAGAGAATTTGTCTCGCTAAAAATTCCCATGAAGAATTTCTACCGTGAAAATCCCCCCCCCCTCCTGGAGAGAAAATTCGTCTTAACATCGTCACATGTAAAATTGAGTTGGTAAAGAGAAAGTGAGACAAACAAAAACAATATCGAATATTGTTCTGGCAGCAGTGTAAATGTTATTTTTGACTTTATGTTTTTGAGTTAATATTGAATGTCATTTCTGTCATCCCTTCTCTTTGTAAAAATCCGATAACACGGATTTATTGTAAAATCCGATAAAAAATAAATAATTTTTTTGGTTATCTGTTTGTCATTTATTAGGTCAGAAAAAATACCGTCATGGGGGGGGGCATTGGAAAATTTGTGAGCTTCAGAGAACACATTTAAGTTTCCAAGATTTTTTTTCTTGTCGTTAATCAAATAAAGACCGCTGATAACGATGAACGATTTGTTTCCTGTTGGAAAAACAAAACTAACGCATCGGCAACAGTCTTGTCACTGGTCACATCAAGACTTTTAAACAAGAATGAATTTTGAATTCTTTAGGCTTTTGTGGGAATAATTAAACTAAATTCATCTTATTCTAAGATCTGACTAACAGGAAGAAGATTATATTTTTGCTTCAAATTTACTATTTAATAGGCTAGAAAAAGATTCAATGAAAGGCAGGGTAAAGTTTGGCAGAATTTATAAACTTCAGAAGAGAATTTGTACCTTTTCACTTTGTGTCCTAACAGTTTTCAATTCCAACAGGAATCCAGCCTTTTGAAGTCTTCTATTTTAAAAGCTGGCAGAAAACCAAAATCTTCTATTTCATCTCTCCCTCTTTTTATCTTTTATTAATTTTTTATTCTTTATTTATAAGCTAGTGTTTGACTAGTATTCGTATTCCCTCCTTTTCAGGCCGTAGAGCCTTTGCTGGGATCAGTGAATTATGTTTTTCTGATGATATTGTATTTTTATAATTATTGTTTTATATTTTATATTATTAAGATATGTTTTATATTATTGAAAAAAATAACGGAAATAAAAAAAATTTTGTTGCTATCTGTTTGCTATTTAATTGGCTAGAAAAAATTCCTGCATAGGGAAGAGGGCATTAGAAAATTTGTAAACTGCAGAGAAGACATTTGAGTCTTCAAGATTTTTTTCTGTCGTTATCCAACTAAAGACCGCTGATAACGACAAACGATGTTTTTCCCGTCAAAAACAAACCGTCGGCAACTGTCTTGTTGGCAACCTTTATGCAAAGACTCGTAAATAAGAATGAACTTCATTGGTTGGCTTCGGCTTGCCTTTTATTTTCCTTTTGACCAATGAACTAAGTCAGGATGAAAGCTAAAAAGATTGATTTCAACACTAACTAGCGGATTTGGTCGGTCCAGAGGTAAGGTATAAAATACCTTAAGGAAGAATTTTTCCAAGAATCTCGGAAACTTGGAAACATCGTTGTTAGTGAAATTTGTAAAGCAAGAAAGGAGTATGGTGCTCACGTGCTCAATAAGTTATTGTATTCGGACACTAAGAAATTCCACAAAAGTGTCCAAGATCTCATGGGAATGGTATCTCCAAAGTTTTTCTTAATGGACAGTAATGGTGACCCAGCGGGTGCGGATGTCATAAATGATCATTTTGCTTCAATTTGTAAAATTCACCCGCCACTCCAACATATGGCGGTCAACAGTGCACTGAGTGACATTACTGTGATTGAAAGTCATCAGACTCAACTTAAACTTGAAACTCTTTACGCAAATAAGTCACTATACCCAGGTGTATCCCTACCAAATTGATTTTGGAATGTACCCAGTATTTAAGTGTACCTCTAACTGCTATTTTTAACCAATGTTTTGTAGATGGTACTTTTCCAGTGTGTTTTAAAAGAGCTATTATATCTCCAATACCGAAAACTAAAACCCTAAAAGTTCCCTTTGACTTAAGACCAATATCAAAAACCTCCATTCTCTAAAATCTTTGAATTTCCTTTTTGGCGATATTCATGACAAAATGAACCCAAATCAGTCTGGCTTTAGGCCGAATCATAGCACCACGCATTCCTTCATTTATGTACTTGACACTGTTTTCAAACATCTTGAGTTGAATAGTTCCTATGTTGAGGCTGTTTTTGCTGATATTAGCAAAGCCTTCGACAATTTGGATTATCAGACAGTCATAGATAATGCAAGGGCTTTAGGTGCAAGATATTTTGTTTTTACGTACGTTAGCTAGTTTTTTGTCTGGCCGTGAGCAATGTGTAGTCCTTCCTAACGGGGATTCATCAGATTGTTCCTCAGTTTCCTGTGGAGCACCCCAAGGGACTAAGTTAGGTCCTTTAGCATTTTTAATAGTTTTTACCAATGTTTTACCAAGTTTTGGCAACTCTTTTAAATTTGCCAATAATTTGACATTACTGAACCTTTGTCAAACATTTAATACTTTGAATGTTACACTCGACTCACTCATTAAAATTTAAAGAATGATCTTGATAATGTTAAGATTAACTTAAGCATACCCAAAAGCAGTTTCATGCTATTTTCATTTTTTTAAAATATACCCCCTATCAATAATTACCTTTGCATACAAAATTTAAATACGGTTAAACTGCTTGGTGTTCAGTTGGACAACGACCTTAAATGGAACTCCCACATTTCCCACTCATTTAAATCTGGTAGTTTTCTCCTTAAATCTTTCTCCCTTCTCAAACGGTTCTCCTTATCAATCCAAAACCTTAAAATAATTTATTGTTCTTATATAAGACCCTGTCTGGAATATGCTTGTCTTGTCTGGCACCCTGGGATGACCAAAGACCAATATTCTAAAATTGAAAGTATTCAAAAAAGAGCAATAAAAATTATACTGGGGACGGCCTATACTTCATACGATGAAGGTTTGGCTAGACTTGAACTTATTTCATTGGAATCACGACGTCACATCCTCACCATGGGCTTTGGTCACAAGTGCCTTAGTTCTGACAATCATCGACGTTTTCTCCCTCCTTTTAAAGAAAATGCCCCAATCTGTCCTAATACAAGACTCAACGCTCGTAGAGCTCCAAATATTCAACTGGACCTGTGTCCCCAAATGTTGACCATCCCCTATTTTGTTCCCCATTTTAATAATAGATATAACTTTTGTTTTATGTTTATCCCCCAACATCTGTTTTATTATTGATTTAATTTTTTGTTTCATGTTTATCCCCTAACATCTATTTTATTATTGTAATTCAGACGTGCTTATGCTATTTTTTGGGGTATTTTAGCCAATAAATCATATTCTATTTTATTCTATTCTATTTACTCTATTCAGCCATGACCCTTAAGCTTTTATTCACTTCCACCAAGTTGATTTGAATTCAAAATATCAACCAACTCGGTCGCAGTTGAACAGTTGCTCGGTTTGGTGTTGAATAAATGACATTCCTTGGAACACTTCCTGGAACTTCAAAATGAATTCACTGCCATTTTCTTGACAGCTCACTTAATGCCCATTTAACAATCTGGATGAAAATAGTGTGTTTTAAAGTATTTCAAAATCCCCAAGACATTCCCTGAAAATTTCAGCTTAATATTCATCTATTATATTCTTGGATTCTTAACTATTATGTTCTTGGATGTTCTTAATTTCACCTGCTATGTTCTTGCAATATTACATTTATACCATTGTGACAACCTGGATGCACTTAAACTCTTCTTATTTAGTTAAATAGTTGTAGTAGTAGTAGTGGTAGTAGTAGTAATAATAGTAGTAGTAGCAGTAGTAGTAGTAGCAGCATTAGTAGTAGTAGTAGTAGTAGCAGTAGTAGTAGTAGTAGTGTTAATTGTAGTAGTAGTTATTGCAGTGGTAGTAGTAGCAATAATAGTAGTAGTAGTAGTAGTAGTAGCAATATTAGTAGTAGTAACAGTAGAAGTATTTTTAGTTGCCGTAGTAGTAGTAGTAGCAGTAGTAGTAGTAGTAGTAGTAGTAGTAGTAGTAGTAGTAGTAGTAGTAGCTATATTACTAGTAGTAGTAGTAATAGTAGTAGTAGTAGCAGTAGTAGTAACAGTAGAAGTATTTTTAGTTGCCATAGTAGTAGTAGTAGCAGTAGTAGTAGTAGTAGTAGTAGTAGTAGTAGTAGTAGTAGTAGTAGTAATAGTAACAGTAGCAGCAGCAGTAGTAGTATTAGAAGCAGTAGTAATAGTAGTAGTAGTAGTAGTAGTAGTATTTGTAGTAGCAGTAGTAGCAGTTGTTTGTGCTGTTGTTTTAGTAGTAGTAGAAGTTTTTAAAGACAATTTTATTCAAAACTGTCAAAAGATCTAGTAACTATGACTGGGGATTCAATGCCACCCACAACCCACTGGGTAAGGATTGTAAATTATACAATAGACCTTCTGCAATGCAGTTTGAGCTTTGCTTGAAACTTTGGTAATCAAAAACACACAGAAATTGATTTAAAAATAAAATTCCGAAAAAGAAGGTTTTCAAAGAACAATAAGGAGCCATATAGATTTTAATACCTGCAGAAATCAATTATTATAATAATATTAAGTCAAAACGACCATAACTTATAATCAAAGAATAAATGAAACCCAAAATAACAGAAATTAAACAATTAATCAAAATAAGCTATATTGAATAAGCTTTTACATTCTGCTTTACTGAAAACGAATTACATTTTACTCGTAAATATTCTCCTTAGCACTTACAATATTGAAAATAAATATAAAAATTAGAATGAAATAAAATCTTGAATTGTTGAGCTTTCTGCATTTAATATCATCATATATTAAACTTCAGTTTAATTTTCTTAGTTCTGTTAGGACTGTTAAGAGACACATATAGTTTTCATTACAAAGCAAAGGACGCAGTAGGCGTTAGACTTTTAAATTTGAAAATCGGGGAATTTCCAATATTCTGAGAAATTTCCAATATTCTGAGAAATATATTTTGATTTGAAAATTCAAAGGGCTCTGCTACTACTACTAATGCTAGCCCGACGGTAACTTCTACTACTTCCGATTACAACTGTGACTACTTGTGACTGTGACTACGATTACTTGCGACAGTGACTGCAACTACGTGGGACTGTGACTCCTTGCAACTATGACCCTAACTACTTGCAACTGTGACTGCTTTTCTTAGACTAATTTCAGGATATGTTGAGGGGGGCGTTAAACAAAATCAAAATACACTATATGCATCCTAGTTAGCAAAAGGGTGGATCAGCAATATCTCAGAAAGGGCTGAGGATATGTGTTGGGACTTTCAGCTGTTGGAACTTTCAGGGCATGTTGTGGGGCAGGTTGAGGGATATATTGGGAATCGAACGAAGTCCATCAGTCCTGCTTTTCACTCTTTTGAGATATCGTCCCCCTCAGGACTCATCAAAATTTAGCATTAGGCCTATTCATTTTCTTATAAAAGTCAAAAGATTTAAAACTAGGCCTATGAGTGGGCCATGCCCCTCCATAGCCCCTGGGTAAAAGGCCGTAAATTTTGCTTGTTCTCCACTGTTTACTTGCTCATGGAGGAAGACGTAAATTTTGAACCTGGGTGGGTCCAGAAAGGCTATAAGTATTAAAGTGAAACTTAAGCAAATATTGGACTAAATCAAAAGACACTATTTGCATCCAGACTATTAAAAGGGCAAATATGAAATGTTTTAAGATTGGCTAAGGTTATTAGCTAGCAATTTTCCGGGGTACTACTATTGCTACTGTGAAAACTTGTGACTGCTACTGTGACTGCGTGTTACTTTGGAAACTACAACTGCGATTGTGATTGAGACTGCAATACCACTTCTGCTACTTAAAGTAGTACAGCTAGAGCTATTGAACTAAATTGAAAGTTTTTAAGTCCATTCTGAGTGCCAAAATGATTTAATCTATCAGTGTTTAAAAAGGTTTATTTGCAATATCTCGACACTTACTAAGTTCATTAACTGGAAATTTCTAGCAAATGTTGATGGTGACGCTGAACTAATTCAAAGATTCGTCAGTATCGCCAAGTGTTCAAATAGTAAATGTGCATTGCCTCAGGGACTTTTAAGGGTTTTAAGTTTAAACTCCTAGAGAATGTTGGGGGGGGGGGGTGCACTAAATCAACATTAACTAAGCGCATCCAGGTTGTCAAAACAGTATATCTTCAATATTATAGATTATTTTAGGAAGGATAATAGGTTTCAAACAGCCAGAGAATTTTCAGTTGGCTTTTGAACCTACAGTCACTAAGTATATCCTGGTGGTCAAGTGAGTGTAACTGTATTATCTCTTGAACAGCTAGTCGTATTTAGTTGAACCTTTCAGGGAATGCTGAGGGAGATCTTGAGATAAATAAAGATACATTAATGTTGTTAAAAAATTTGTTTGTAAAATATGTAAAAAACGGTTTAGATGGTGTGTTTGAACTTTAATTGAATTTATAACGAGATATTAAACTCAATCAAAAACATTGGTTGCACATATTACTACTACTACTACTAACAACTCACCGCTGCACCGCTGAGGCCAACACAGCTACGGACGCTCCTCCTCCATCCCAATCTATTCAAAGCCTCCCTTTTTATGCCCACCCATGAAGTTCCCGTTTCCTTTAAATCTTTTTTTATGACGTCCTCCTACCCCAGACGAGGACGACCTGCTCTCCGTTTAGCCCTAGACGGACATTTTTCGTATAGCCTATTATTTGAAATACGGTCAGTCAGCCGGGTACCCAGAACAATCCTTAAGCAATTTCTCTGGAAAACATCTAGCAAATCTTCATCCGCTTTTCGGAGTGCCCATGCTTCAGAGCCATATTTGACCACTGTCATCACTGTAACTTCTAATATTCTAATCTTGGTTTGCAGACTTATCTTCCTATTCTTCCAAACCTTTTTTAACTGTGAAAAAACACCCTGAGCCTTGGCTATTCTACTTTTGACATCTTTACTGCTCCAACCATCTTTACTAATAATACCACCAATGTAAGTGAAGCTGTCCACTTGATCAATCTTTTCATTACCCAACTTCACCTTTTCATCTTCACTTATTCCTAACCTTAGTGACTTAGTCTTTTTAACATTAATTTTCAAACTTATTCTAGCACCCTGAACTCGCAAAACCTCTAAAACTTCATTCATTTTGCTCACACTTTCATCTAGGATGCTTAAATCATCAGCATAGTCTAAGTCCAAGAGACTTTTTCCTCCCCATTTGATTCCGTGGTCTGCCTTTCCTGTGCTCCTTAAGACGAAGTCCATCAAAATGACCCATATAAAGGGGGATAGAACACAACTCTGCCTAATTCCTGATTTAAAATAAAACCAGCTGCGTACCTCATTTTCTATCTTAACCGTAACAATGTTATTCTTCTGCATTGCATCAACCACTTTAATGTATTTATCTGGTATTCCAAACAAGGATAAAACCTTTGCTAAAGCTCTTCTATCAACAGAATCAAACGCTTGCTCATAATCTATAAAACTGAGCACCAAAGGTGTTTGAAAACTCAGGCACTTCTCAATCATTAACCTAAGAGTGAAAATTAGGTCGATAAATCCTCTACCTTTTCTAAAACCGCACTGTTCTTCTCTTAAAACATTGTCTACGGCATCTCTCAGTCTAAAAAGTATCATATTACTAAGTAATTTACTACCTACAGAGATCAGACTAATGCCTCGATAATTACCACACTGACTCTTATCACCTTTCTTATAAAGGTGCTTAATTAAGATTTTCCTAAAATCGTTAGGTATTTCCCTTTTTTCAAAAATCATATTCATAATCTTCAGTTACTTATTTCTAACCTCAGACCCACCATATTTAAGAAACTCATTTACCACCCTATCAGCACCTAAAGCCTTATTATTTTCTAGTCCTTTTAGTACTGTCGCTAATTCCTCCTCACAAAACAAATCTTCCTTCACATCCAAGGTATCACAAACTTTTTCATTTTCCTCTATATCTTTTCCTGCAACTGTAAATGTTCTCGGTTAAGCAAATTCTCAAAATGTTCGGCCCATCTCTCTTTAGTTTTTTCCTTATGGCTAATTGCGGCCCCATTCCTATCTTTAACTGGGCCAAGTCCGCATTAACTAATCCCTCTCAATTTGTTAACATGTCAGTACAATATTTTACAATTATGCCGTCTAGCTGCATCTTCCAGATCCTCGGCAATTTTATCCATGGCCTCTACTTTACACCTCCTTAGTTCATATTTTAATGCTTTCTTCACTTTCTTTACATTCTGTTTGTTCTCATGTGATCTATCACTAAGGTAATTCTTGTACAAGTCATTTCTCCTTTCTATCAAACATAACGCCTTTTCACTAATATTCTTAACTGCAGTTCTAGCTTTCTTCCCTAAGACACCTTCAGCAACTTCACAAATAATTTTTCTAAAACTTTTCCAAACAACTTCCATCTACATTATCAAATTTTAGACTCTCAAGTTTAATATTCAGCTGTTCCTGGGAACTTTCTCTCAAATTCTTATCCTGGAGTTTACCAACACCATAACTTCCCGGAAGGTAGTTAGCCTTCCGATATTTGAGCTTTAAATTAACCCTTGACACTACTAGATGGTGATCTTTGTTCTTAACATCAATAACGGCGCTCCTATATACCCTAGTATCTTGTATTGATCCTGCCAGTCTTCGATTTACTATAACATAATCAATAAGGTTTGCTCTCTTACCATCACGTGAATACCATGTTAACTTATGAGCCATTTCATGACCAAGCACCGTATTCGTTATAACTAGATTGTTATACCTACAAAATTGCAAAAATCTGTATCCATTATCGTTTTCTTTTCCTACACCAAATTTACCTAAGCTAGGGTACCATTTATCCCTATTTCTACTAACCTGGACGTTAAAATCTCCCAGTAATAACATCATATTTCTACCGGGGACCCTGTCTATTCGATCCTGTAACTGTGAGTAACATTCACCTGAGTCACTATTATCTCTGTCAGTCGGTTCTACAGGGGCAAATAATAATATAGCTGATACTTCGAACTTTTTAGTCATAAAATGAGCAACTAGTATTCTATTATTAACACCTTCCCAGCCTAAACAAGATTTAGCAGCTTCCTTATTCATCATGAGCCCTACTCCCTGTCTATGTACCCCATCCCTCCTACCTGAGTAAACAAATTCTATATCACCTGATTTCATACTTCCTACCCCTGAAACTCTTAATAAATCTAGTTCGAATCGTCTGAATCCGTCAGTCAAAAAGTCGATACGATAGTCATTTTTTAACGTCGTAACATTCCAAGTTCCAATTTTCATGTTCTTTAAATGATTGAAATTATTTTTGCCTCAGGAAAAGCAATGATCCCGAATACCAGTGCAGGACGGGGATCATATATCTTCTCAAGTCTATACTGAAGTGCTTAAGCCGGCTTAGAACCGGACAGCAAGAAGTCCCTGGGACCTCCATGAATGGGGGCTTTGTGCAATCCTGGGCCCATCTTGGTCACAACATGGTTTTCAGCAATATTCTATACTCTTCTATCAACAAGAGTCGAAATCCTGGGTGGGGATTTTTCTACACCCCGAAATATACCATATTAAAATAACAAATAAAAGTTTTTAAAGAGTCGAGAATAAACATGTGTATTGATGATGTTCATGTTTACTGTACATGTGTACTGAATGATGTGTATTATATATATATATTCATTCCCGAAATTCTTTTGATTTTTCATACGTAATATTTTGAATGTCCTCTCAGAAGTGTTCAGCTGAGTATATATTTAGAAATACTGGTAAATTAAAATCTCACCTTAAGAACTGTTCCCAAACATAATTTAAAATCCAAAGAAATGTATACAAAACCTTTATTAAAAGCCATAAATCCAGCACTCAGATGGCCGAACCTTATCAACATTAATAATTTAAAGTTGAATTTTGAGAAAGATATTGAACTCAGTCAAAAAATAGTGTTTTCATCTAGGTTCTCATAATGATTAAATAAGAAATTAAAAACAAAAATTCAACTGACAGTAAGGAGTAACATTAAAACTTAATACGGAAATTATTACGTAGGCCTATATGAGGGGGTTTGTCACCTCGTCAATACTTCGCTTTTTACGCTAAAGTTCGAATTTTGTTTCAATCTTTTAAGAATGACCTCTGAATCACAAAGGGTGTAATTAGAATAAATAGATATTTTGAAAGTACTAAGACAACTTTAGCGTAAAAAGTGAGATATTGACGAGGGGGCAAACTTCCTCGCATACGTAATAATTTCTGTTCGTTTGACATTTTAATGTTGCTCCTTGCTTTCAGTTCAAAAAACTTGTTTTTTTTTATTGAATTTCTGATCGTTTTTTAAATAATGCTGAAAAATTCAGCACCCCCTTCATGGAAAATTTTCTTCCTAGATGAAAAATTCATCCATGGAAAGATCCTCCCACGTAAACTTATCCCCCTGACCCCCCCCCCCTACCAGAAAAAATCACCCCTGAAAGCGTCTGTATACTTCCCGATAACCAATACTATATGTAAACAATGGGCGAAGTTTATAACGTGCAGCCCTTCCCCCGGGGACTGTGGGGGATTAAGTCATCCTCAAATACATAGTTATCAGATTTTTCGACTATGCATAAATCAAAGAGTTTAAAGAGTCAGAAATAAAGAGATCCGAATGATCTGAATAATATCTGTTTTTCTCTAATTTTATTTTTATTCATATGTAATATTTTGAGCATTCTATCAGGAGAGTTCTTTTGAGTAGGCTACATATCTATAATTTAATGTTAAAGGATAATCTTAGTTCAAAAAACGTTTCAAAACATGATTCAAAATCCAACGATATTTATACAAAATCCATATTGAATGCCATATTCCAACGCTATTACAGTCTACCCTTATTGACCTTAATAATTTAAATACGATACTTATTTTAATTCTTAAGCTGAGAAAATGAAATAATCCGGAATATGTTTTCGGGAATATCTTTTTCGGAAATACTTCTAAAGAAAAGTATTTCTTTAAAATGCCTTAAAGTCAAGACGACCAAAAATGAAGTCGGATAATAACTCAAACGTAAATTGACCAAAAATTACTGTAAAAAACGAACGAAATCAAAAACGAACAGAAATTAAAACAAACAGTCATACCAAACACAAATTTCGCACAGACTAATAAATATAAACATATAAATCTCAAAACCAGCAGAAACTTAATTGAATAATCAATTCAGGCTTAAAACGCCCAAAAATTACTACAAACAATATTTCGGCTATTGCCCAATCCCCTCCACCAGCCAAATTGTGCCATTTGAACTTTTGTTCAAAAAGTACTATAAAATATATTAGATATAAAATGTATTATAAATATCTTTTTACGTTTATAACACTGGAAAAATATTACACTAAATAAATTCTTGAATTGCTGTGATTCCCAGGAATTAATATCATTATATAATAAACATTCACTTTATTGTCATTAGTTCTATCCCAAAACCTTGATTGTTATTGTAGTTTTTTTTTCGTAAATGTTTTAGAAAATTAAAGAAAAACTGTTTAAAATACTTATAGTTTTCAGTAAAACGCCAATGAAACTAGAGTTTTTAGATAGTGGCTAGAGGAAGGAGGGGGGCAGTAGCTAACCAATATCCTGTTTGTAGTAACTTTTATTCGTTTTAAATTCGACTTGAGTACTCAATTTAATGTTTACTTGTTTTGGGATATTAATATTTGTTATCTTTGTATTTAATTTACTCTAATTTCTATTCCTTTTGGTTTTCATTTATTCTTTAATAGTTATTAAGAAAACAAAAAAAAACTTTTTCAACTGAAATTAAGGAGTGCCATTAAAGCTTAAAACAAAAAGAAATTATTCTGTATATGAGGGGGACTACCCATTCCTCCACCTTCCCTCTTTACATTTAAGTCTTAAAGTACTTTAAAGATAGTTTTTATTCAAAATCAACGTCCCATGGGGTCGAGCAATATTTCTTAAATATTTGTGAGAAAAAGTTAAAGTTTAGCGTAAAGAGTGGAAGTTGAGGGAATAGCATCTCTCGTTGTAAACCGGAAAAATTTATGTTCGTTTTAAGTTTTGAAGTAGCTCCTTAATTTCACCTGAAAAAATACTTTGTTAATTTCTGGCCATTTTCCAACTCATACCAAGAAACTTCCTTCCTCCCGCCCCCCATGTAAAATTCTTCCTTGGAAAATCCCCTGCAAACTTTCCTCCTCACACAAAATTTTTACCATGGAAAAATTCCCTTACAGAAGATACTCTCCCTCTCCAAAATATTCTGTATATTTCAAAATAACAAATACTATATGTAAACAATTTTTAAATTGCTCAACCAGCAGCCTTATCACCAAGGGCTGTTGGAGGGGGTCATGTCATCCCTAAAGGAAGAATTATTGGACTTTTCAACTTTTTTCGGACTATGACTATCTCAAAATTTTGAAAAAAAAATAAAATTCAACATATTTGTAGATAGGAGCTTGAAATATCTACGGTATGGTTCTCTGATATGTTGAATCTTATGGTGGAGTTTTCATTCAGCTCGGCTGAGTTTTTAGGGGTGTTTCCTTGTTTTTAAGAATTTGGCAAATTTTTCTTAACTTTTCTTAACTTTCTTAACTTTTCTTACTTTTCATGGTTCTTAACTTTTCATGGCTTGCATTAAACGTAATGAATTGTATTTATTTGGAATCAGCATAAAGAAAACCATTATTTTATGTCTTTATTGTTATCAAAATGACATTTTTTAGAGATTCGGTTACTGTTCGGCCACTCCTTACTTACAGTTCTTTACCATTCGTTTCATTTCTGGTCCTTTGAGGTTGGAGTTATCATAAAATTATTTTAATAATTTGTTTTTGATTGATATTAAAGAAGAATATTTAGGCAATAGTAGGCTATTTCCATTTGACTTGAGAATTTTACTGATCAAATAGTTCATATTAAAGAACTGTATGTAAGGAGCTACCCGGCTTAATAGTGACTGAAACTCTAAAAAATGGAATTTTGATAGCAGTAGATGCATCAAAAGAATTGTATATTTATGCTTGTTTCAAATATATAAGATCCATCAAGTTTAATATTACCCATCAAAAGTTATGAGCCTGAAAAATTTGCCTTATTTTCTAAAAAAATAGGAAACACCCCCCAAACGTGATAGAATCTTAATGAAAATCAAACCATCAAGTTCAACATACCAGAAAACCCTTCTGTAGAGGTTTCAAGCTCCTATCTACAAAAATCTGGAATTTTGCAATTTTTGCCAGAAGAAAGTTCATGGATGCGTGTTTATTTGTTTTTTTCCCAGGGGTGGTCGTATCGATCCAGTAGTGCTAGAATATTACAAAAGGCTTATTCGAACGGAAATTAAAAGTTCTAGTGCCCTGTTTAAGTGACCGAAAAAATTTAAAGGCAACTAGGCCCCCTTCCGCGCTAATTTTTTCCCCAAAGTCATTCGATCAAAATTTTGAGATAGCCATTTTGTTCAAATTAGTCGAAAATGTAATAGATATAGACTTTGAAGATGACTTAGTCCCTTACAGTTCCCGAGGAAAGATGTGCAAGTTATGAACTTTGTCCATTGTTTACATATATTATTGGTTATTGGGAAGTATACAGACGTTTTCAGGGTTTTTTTTCTAATGGGGCGGGGGTCGTAGGAGGGATTTACGTGGGAGGGTCTTTCCATGAAGGATGTTTTCATGGGGGAACAGACATTTCTATGAAGGCACGCCGGATTTCCCAGCATTATTTAAAAAATGATCAGAAATCAAATAAAAAAAACAGTTCTTTCCACTAAAAGTAAGGAGCAATATTAAAACTTAAAACGAACAGAAATTATTACGTATATGAGGTGGTCCACCCCCTATTCAGTACCTCACTCTTTATGCTAAAGTTCTTTTTTGCACTTTTAAAAGAGATATCTATTCTAATTAAATGGCCTTTGTGATTCAGGAGTCATTCTTAAAGAATTGGAACAAAATTCAAGCTTAAGCGTAAATAGCTAGGTATTGACTAGGGGAGGAACCCCCTCATAATAATTTCTGTTCGTTTTAAGTTTTAATGCTGCTCCTTTCTTTGAGTGGAAAAAACTTGTTTTTTTATTTGATTATACAAATAAAATAAAAATATAAACTTGCCATTCATTGTCCCTGTGGAAACTTTAATTAAAAGACAATATATCACCAGAATAAGATTTATAGTGTAAAAACTATTAGCCATGTTTAATTATCTAGTCTTAAAGGGCTTCGGAAGACTAAAGATAATTATTAGAAGACAAAGAATATAACATTCTTTACATGAGTTTTGGCTTGCAAAACTGGCTGAACGGCAAGACATCTTACAAATAACCTATATATGTGCATGGGCCTGGTTGTAAGTTCGTATAATGTAATAATGTGGGGAATTAACCTCCAAAACTTATCCGGTTTTAGAGATATGAAAGAGCTTTTACTTCAAGAGAAAAACAAGATTAACATTTAAAAATACTTTAGATAAGAGATATTCCGTGTAAAAAAGAAAGAATGCCACCCCCGCCCCTTTCCTACCATTACTGTTCTATTTTATACTTTTCAATTTGGATAACTAACCCAATGAAATGGTTGTAAATGCTCTAACGTAAGTGCAATTGGGTACTGAATCAAGTATTTTCTCAGTGCTTTGTTCAGTTTTAATTTCGGGAGGTGTTGTGGGGTCAAATTAACCTTAAATTTAAACCTGAAGAGGGGTAAAAGTAAGTATAAGGAAACTACGTGTGTTAAGGTTATCAACACAGCTTGTTTAATATAAATGGAACGGCTTTGAGGATACAGCTAAGCATTTCAAGTAATCAGGAGGGGATAAAGAACATCAAATATAAGATTGGAAGTGAGTGAGCTATATTATCTGTCCTTCGGAACACCGATGTTTCAAAACCATACTTGATGACTGGCTTCGTTATAGCCCCAGATAGCCTTATCTAGGTTCGCAGACTTATTTTCATATTTTTCAAATTTTTATTCAACTGTGAAAAACACCCTGTCTCAGCTTTTCCACTTTTAACGTCTTCACTGCATCCACAATCTTCGTTATTAGTACTACCTAGTTACGTGAGGCTATCCACTTGATAAATCTTCTCCTTACCCAGCATTACCTATTCACCTTCCCTTATTCCAGTTTAAGCGAATCCCTTTTTTAAAGCTATTTCTTATACTTATTCATGCGCCCTGACTTTCAAAACCTACGAAAAATTATTGATTTTGTTAACATTTTCATCTAGGACAAAAAAGGCATCCGAATAATCTAGGTCTAGGAGAGTTGTACTTTCCCATTTGAATCCATACTCAACCGTTGCCTTTGCTTTGCTCCATTGAACAAAGTCCTATGATTGATCCATAAAATTGGGGATAGAGCTCAATCCTACCTAAGTCCTGATCCAACCCCTGACCAGCTACTAGACTCATTTCCTACCTTAAAAACATGAAAATAACACCAAAACCGCTCATGCATAGCACTAATCACATTAGCGTATTTTTCTGACATGCCATATGCGTATGGGACCTAAAATTTGTCCATCAGCTGAACCTACCCCTTGCTCATAATCTATAAAACTGAGGACTAAAGGGGGCTGATTACTCAGTTACATTTTCAAATTAATTAAAGAGTGGGAACATGGTTGATACACTATCTCTTCTTCCAAACACAAAACACTTCTTCTCTTACAACTTTATCTACGCAATCTCGAAGTCTAAAAACGTATGATGATACTAAGTAATTTGATTCCTACAGAAATCAAACTAATTCCTCTATAATTGCCATACGCTTTTATCACTATCATTGACAGCACAATAGCACTGCCTTAGTGGTTTGGTCTAGTCAAAACTGTCTTGGCTGCTTCAATGAGAATATAAAAATTAAAATGTAAATGTTTTTACTTTTATAACTTTAATAAATCAAATAATATTAACATTTTGATTAATAAATATCAAATATAATATAATAAGTATACGTATATTAAACTGACAATACACATTCATTTATATTTTTTTCAGTATTTTGCAAATTATCTTCTGGCCTTGGGAAGCCATAGAGGTTTTGAGCCCTAAAGGTCCTCTTGCCTAGGGGTCTCATGTTAATTTCTGCTCGTTTTGAGTTTGACTCGGTTATTTATTGTAATTTCTCTTCGTTTTGGGTTTCATTTATTTATCGATGCTGATTTGTGGTAGTTTCACGCTTGGTAGATCATTTGATTTTATTTTTGCTTATTTTTGGTTTAATGGAGTTCTTAACTTTTCTTTGAAAAACTTATTTTGTGGACGAAGTTTGTTTAATTAATTTTTGTTCGTTTTACATTGACACAGTCTTTTCAGGGAAAAAGAAAATAATAGTTTAAATCTTTTTGTTTTTCAAGACTTTATAGTTTGGCCTGCCATTTGTATGCTGGAGAAAAATTGCCAGCCATTTTTAACAGCATACACCCCTTTACAAATCTGGACACAAATAGTAGCGTTTAAGTTAGTTTCATACCTCCTCTAGTTGATCTAAAATAGAAAACTTGCTAGCATTCGTACAAAATCTCTGTTTACTCTCTTTAATAGCTTGGATACACTTAAGCTATTTTGATTTGGTTAAATTTTTAAGAGCAGAAATAGCCCTGAAAGTTTGAACATAATACCCTCAATCGTTTTTGGGATGCTGCAGAGATGCCTTATTGGGAATTACCATTAACACAGTGCATTTTGATTTAATCTTAAGACAATATTTAGTTTTTAAGCATAATGGGCAAATAGAAGGGTGGGCGTGGGGGGAGATGAGATAACCTCCAGTCACTTTCGACTATTAAAAAGGGCATAAGCCCTTTCTATTTTCAATCGAATAAGGTTTTTTCGAAGCTTCTACGACAACTCCTTCGATACGAAGTGCTCCGGTCTAAACAAAAAATAATAATAATAATAATACATTGTACCCACAGTGCTCTTTACTATAAAAATGTCAAGCCTTCCCATCACTTTTGATTACTAAAAAGGGCACTAGCCCTTTCAATTTCCAATCGAATGAGCCCTTTTTGAGTTTCTACGACAATGCTCTCAGTAAACACCTTAAATGCCCCAGGCTATCTCAAAATTTTGCTTATATGCCCCCAGGCAAATGGCTATCTCAAAATTTTGATTGGATGTGTTCGGGGAAATAGCGGGCGTGAGAAGGGCGTTAGTTGCTCTCCAATCACTTCTGACTATTAAAAAGGGTACTACCCCTTTCAATTTCCAATGGAATAAGCCCTTTTTGAAGTTTCTACGACAATGCTTTCCATAAAAACCTTATATGCTCCCAAGATATAACTCACAACCCCTGCCCTGAGGGCTGTAAGGGTGTTGTCATCCTTAAAGACCTAATTTCCAGAATTTTCAACTACGTTGAACAAAATGGCTATATCAAAATTTTGATTGGATGTGTTTGGGGAAAATCGTGGGCGTTATGTGAGGGTTACTTGTCCTCCAATTACTTTCGACTATTAAAAAGGGCACTAGCCCTTTCAATTTCCAACTAAATTAGCCCTTTTTGAAGTTTCTACGACAACACTTTCTATAAAAAAAAACCTTATTTGCCCCCAGGGCATAATTTACAACCATTGCTCTGAGGGCTGTAGGGGGAGTGTCATCCTCAAAAATATAATTTCCGGACTTCGTAACTACGTCGAACAAAATGGCTATCTCAAAATTTTGATTGGATGTGTTTGGGGAAATGGTAGGTGTGAGAGGGGTGTTAAATATTCTCTAATCACTTTCGACTATTAAAAAGGGCACAAGCCCTTCTGATTTCAAATCTAATGAACCCTTTTTGAAGTTTCTACAACATCACTATCTATAAGCACCTTATATGCCCCCAGGACACAACTTACAACCCTTACCCTGAGGGCTCTAAGGGGGTTATCATCCTCAACGACCTAATTTCTAAAACTTTTAACTACGTTGAACAAAATGGCTATTTAAAAATTTATTTGGAAAAGGTCGGCTTGAGAGGGGGGTTAGTTGTCCTCCAATCACTTTCGACTATTAAAAAGTGCACTAGCCCTTTTAATTTCCAATCCAAAGAGTCCTTTTTCAAGTTTCTAGGACAAAGCTTTCAATAAAAACCTTATATGCCCCCAGGGCATAACTTACAATCCTTACCCTGAGGGCTGTGTAGGGAGTGTCATCCTCAAAGACATAATTTCCGGACCTTTCAACTACTTTGAACAAAATGGCTATCTCAAAACTTTGATTGGATGTGTTTGGATAAATGGTGAGCGTCGAAGGGGTGTTAGTTGCCTTCCAATCAGTTTCGGCTATTAAAAAGAGCACTTGCCATTTCAGTTTCCAATCAAATGAGCCCTTTTTGAAGTTTCTACGACGACACTTTCTTTAAAAACCTTGTATGTGCCAAAGCCATAACTCACAATCCTTGCCCTGAGGGCTGTGGGGTAGGGGTTGTCATCCTCAAAGACCTAATTTCCAGAACTTTCAACATCGTTGACTAAAATGGTTATCTCAAAATTTTGATTGGATGTGTTTGGGGGAAAGGTGAGCGTGAGAAGGGGGTTAGTTACCCTCCAATCATTGTCGGCTATTAAAAAGGGCATTAGCCCTTTGAATTTCCAATCGAATGAGTCCTCTTTGAAGTTTTGACGACAAAACTTTCTATAAAAACCTTATATACCCCCAGGGCATAACTTACAACCCTTGCTCAGAGGGCTGTTTTGGGTGTGTCCTCCTCAAATACAAAATTCCTATCTGGAAATCAACTACGCTGAATAAAATGGCTCTCTCAAATTTTGATTGGATGTGTTTGGGGAACTGGTTGGCGTGGCAAGGGTGTTAGTTGCCTTCCAATCACTTTCGACTATTTAAAAGGGCACTAGCCATTTCAATTTCCAATCAAATGAGCCCTTTTTGAGTTTTCTACGGCAATACTTTCTATATGAACCTTATTTGCCCCCAGGGCATAACTTACAACCCTTGCTCTGAGGGCTATGGGGGGAGTTTCCTCCTCAAATACACTTTCGACTATTTAAAAGGGCACTAGCCATTTCAATTTTCAATCAAATGAGCCCTTTTTGAGTTTTCTACGGCAATACTTTCTATATGAACCTTATTTGCCCCCAGGGCATAACTTACAACCCTTGCTCTGAGGGCTGTGGGGGGAGTGTCCTCCTCAAATACAAAATGTGGAAATCAACTACGCTGAACAAAATGGCTGTCTCAAAATTTTGATTGGATGTGTTTGGGGAAATGGTGGGCGTGGCAGGGGTATTAGTTGCCTTCCAATGACTTTTGACTATTAAAAAGGGCACTAGCCATTCCAATATTCAATCGAGTGAGCCCTTTTCGAAGTTTCTACGACATGTCTTTCGATACGAAATGCCCTTATATGGAAAAAAATAATACATTGTGCCAACATCGTTCTTTAATTAGGCAGTGCTATTGCGCTGCCTATGATTTTTATAGTTAACACACTTATAAATATTAACATGATTACAATATTTCAAACTCTATTTCTGAATATATAATTTACAGCTGGTTACTATATTAATTTCAGTTCATTCTCATTCATTTGTTTATATTGTTATGCTTTTATAACCAAAGATCCAATTAGACCTGCATTGTTTGTGTATGGTACGTGAATTTGAGCAGGTCAATTTTTTTGCGGTAACTAACTAGCTCAACTAAATATTTGTATGGTGTTTAAGATTATAAAATCATATTTCGCTTTGCGTATTAAATTATCTAATGAATTAACATTTTTGAAAATTAAAAGAGTTTTGTCATTTTAATGACTTATTATTAAATAAAGAAAGTTATAATTCGCTTGAAGATCAAATACACAAAGCTATATAACTAGCTCAAAACCATGTACCGCGCACACAACTCTTAAGTATTGAAATTTATAATAAAACGCATGTGAAATTTGGTTATATATCTGGTATGGTTTGGCTTCAGAATGCGTAAAAAAAACGTTTTGAAAGGGTTAATTTTTCAAATTTTAAAACCCCCTTTCACTGAACCAAGTCCCCCCCCCTTTCACTGGGGTGTATTCCACCTGGTGAAATACCAGTGGGGGGTATGACCCTCCGGTAATTTACAGCTCCGGCACTAGTAATTTTAGCACTAGCCTACAGCCCTGCGGAAAGCCCACTTCGAAAAAAAGCTCATTCATTTCCCCTGTTTAAAAGAGACAATCTTCAATCTAATCAAGAACTGCTCAAGTTTGAGCTATACTACCAATCTTTGCTTTTCCGGTACTTCCCAAAGAACTGGTTTGACAACTTAAAGGTTCTGAACTATTTGCAATTATAATTTGATTGGGTTATTCACCCAAGCATGGATGTCTCATTAATAAAAAGAAAATAAAAATAGCGGTTTGATGCTAATTGGTATGGTTTAACAAATATGGGCCTTATTTCATATTTAGTTTTCAGTTCTTTCAGTAGGCCATCAATTTGTCAGTGTAGCAGTTTATGAATTTCAGTTTACTTTAACAAAAACCAGTTAACTGACTTGGATTCAATTCTTTTCAATAGACCTATGACAATTCTCTATATTTACTTTTTTTGCACTTTGTAACTATTTATAGATATTGTGTATGCTACAAGGCTGGGAGAGGATTCATTCAATTGCCAGTTTAAAATTCTAGCGCCCCTTTTAAGTCACCAAACAGACTGGAGGGCAACTAGCCCCTTCCCACGCTCCATATTCATCAAAGACATCTGATCTAAAAAAGAAATTCGTTCAGCATAGTTGGAAGGTGCAATATTTATTTCTGTGGGGGGCTTTACCCCCCCCCCCCTACGGCCCCTGGAGAAAGGGTTGTAAGCTATAAAATTTGTCCCTTGTTTGCATTTGTTATTGGGATTTATTTGGAAATCTTCCGAGGGGGGCTGTTTAATATAGAGAGGGGGAATTTAATGTGGGGGGATTTTCTACGGGATTAAAGTTTCTTGGCAGTAATTTTCTAGGGAGAATCGACCAAAATTATTATATAGAGTTTGTTTTATTTGTCTTACAATTGCCTTGGCGACTCAATTTTACAGATTTAGGCAATGTTTGGTGGAAGTGCTTAGGGTAATTTTCAGTGGGCAGAGAATTGTGAGGTGGATTATTCTGCGCAAAATTTTCGGCGGGAGAAATTTCACAGGGAAAGAAAATTTTGTAAAGGGTGGATTATCCAGGGGGAAGGGATCCATGGTTGGTGGAGACTTCTGGCATAAATTGAAAAAGGATCAGAAAAGACAGGCATTTTTTTTCAAATGAAAGTAAGGAAAATTTTCTTGAGGAATTTCCGGGGATAATTATTACGGCGAAAATTTTCATTGAGGAAGATTGAGGGAGATTCAAATTTTCTTTGAGGACTTACCGGAAAATATTTTGCAAGTGAGGAATTTTCAATTAAAAAATTTACCAAGGTAGAAATTTTTCGTGGAAGTGATTGTTCACAGAGAGGGAGGAAGGTATTTGTGAGAATTTTTGAAAAAAAAACAATAAAAAATGTTTTTTATCAAATGAAAATATGAAGCAACATAAAAACTAAAAGATAAGAAATGTTTCCGTATATGAGGGTGGTTTCTCCCTCCTCAATCCCTCCCCTTTCATGCTTAAATAAGGCTTATTGTCTTAATTCCATAATAATGAAACCGGAAACGCAATAACCGTTTTATTTGAGTAAGCAGGATTTTTTTACCACATAGAAACCTTAACGTAACAAATGAGTGATCAGTTGAAAACAATGTTCTTTCATTTAACATCTACTAAGAAGTATAGCGTAGGCTACTAATGAAGGTAGGAATGGGAGGTTTTGGTCTAATATGCCTATGCATTAAATAGGACGAACACAAATCTGTTATCCGCAATGCGTTATAAGACACCCTGATAAATTTCAAAAACTTACCGAAGTTTTTTTATCAAAGAAAACTTAAGAACTTTATTAAAACTTAAGTTTTAATAGAACTCAAAACAGTCAGAACTTGCAATCAAAAATTAAATGAAAGAACTTTTCTCAGTTTTTTTTTTATCAATTATTGGACTTCCTTTCTGCTTATCTTGTGTTTTAACATGGGTTTACTTTTTTTTTAAAAATGAATTTTTCAGTAAGATTTCAGAGGCTTGTTTTCCGTTTTCGATATCTAAAGTTAGTAAAAACCATCATAGTACTTCTTGCATATTTTCGGGGGGTGTCTAACTATCTCTATATGGCGTACCTATACTGAATTTGTGACGGACCTTATGGAGCACTTCCATGGGGCTACTCGCCACAAGGTGTGCCTATATTGAATCTCCAAGGGGCACTACACCGCATTTTCAGGGATTTAATCACCGCTCGGTGTACCAATATAGATATATTTCTCACAAAAGCCCCATGGGCCATGGATAATACAAATGCAACAAAATGCATAAAACATAACAATAAGTTCAAACACTTTTGAAAATAACACTACGATAGAAAACCCTCCCTATGTCTTATCCCCACACCCACAAAATTTCCCAAATTTCTAATATCGACTTTGTTACTACTTCCTATTCTATCTTCTAAACACTCTATCCATGACATCCCTCCCAAAAATTTCCTTTCTAAGTACCTTCAGTTCTTCACAATAACACATAAATTTTGAATGTTAAAGAAAATTTGTCCACCTTTATTCAACGCAGTATTACAAAACTCATGAACAGTTAGTGAACTTTTTAGGTCAATGGACCGGTAACTTGCTTTGACCCTGAAGTGATTATTTTGTTTAGTATAAAAGCGGTTTGTTTTAATTTTGATATGTTAGTAACTCTACTGATGATGATGACCGACTGTGTCATCGAAATATTTAGATTCTTTGTTTATATTTTTGTTTCACTGTCTAATAAAAGGACCTATCCCTATTTGGAACTCTTATTGATTTCGTAATAACACATAAAATGTTAGTAGAATGGCCCCTATTGATCGTGACATGACCACGTGGTCATGTCAGCATTTTTAATACTGACGGGGCTCCATATATGGGCATAGAGTCATTAGGGAGAACACGTGGTTAATGGGGTCAATGACCTAAATATCCAAGGTGTGTCAACAACAACAACATCGACCTTGACATTCGCTGAGAGCGTGCACTTACAACAACAACAACATCGACCTTGGAACACCTGTGCTGTCGACCTCAATTCACCTATTTTGAATCAACAATTCCCCTTAAAAACAACAAATTAATTCCCATTTCTTGACAGATCAATCAACCAATGACATCATCTGTCAGACTTTTAAAATTTTCGCATAGAAACGATTCTCCAGGAATAGATCCAAGTCAATAATGTCTTTGCCTTGGAAACAACTCTTTTGGTCGAACTCCAAAGGATATTAATAGCCAAAGGCCATGGAAACAATTCTCCAAGAAACATCTTAGCGATGAATTGTTTTAGTGCGGGAATCAGGTTTCTTATTAATTTGAAATGCATTAGCACAGAGATGCCAAAAACAAAAGGAAGACGCTGAATTACGTTTAGGGATTATTTGGGCGAAAGTGTTTTAGAGAGGTTATGGAACTATTTCGGTGAAACTGTTAGAGATATTTTAAAAGATGATATTTGAAGAGATTTTAGAAAAGAATTTAATGATGAAACTCTGTGGTCGTTATAATACACAATTTTCATTTGAACAGTGTTGTGAGGTCCTCTAACCCAACCCAAAAGGGTTCCAATCCTCCTACCCCAACCCCGAAGGAAGCCCCCGGTCCTCAAAGGCCCCCCAAGCTCCCAAAGGGCCACCTGCGCCCCCAAAGACCCACCCAGACCCCCAAAGGCCATCCCCGGGCCCCCCAAAGGCCCATCGAGCTATCAAAGGACCAACGGGGTCCCAAAGGCCCTCCACTGGTCCCCAAATGTCCCCCAGGCCCCCAACTGCCCCCCGGACCCTCAAAGGCCCTCCCTGTGCCCCAACGGCCCTCCCTATGCCCCAAAGGCCCTCCCCCGTTCCCCAAAGGTCCCCCGGGCTCCCAAAAGACCACTCAATCCTCAAGGGCCCCCGGATCCCCAAACGCCCTCCCTGGGCCCCAAAGGTCCCCCCCCCGGGCCCCATACATGCCCACAAAAACGTACACACACACAAAAACTTACACACACACACACAAAATCTTACACACACTCACACAAAAACTTACACACACACAAAAAATACCACACACACACAAAAACTTGCACACACACACAAAAAAACTTACACACACACACACACAAAAAAAAACTAACACATGCACAATAAAACTTAAAATCACACAAAAACTTAAATTAACAAAAAAACTTACACACACAAAACTTAAACACACACACACACGAAAACTCACACACACACGCCAAAACTTACACACACACAAAAACTTTAACACACAAACACACACAAACAAACATACAAAAGAACACAAAAAAAACTCACACAAACAAACACAAAAACAAACACACACACACACACACACACATACAAAACTTACACAAACACACAAGAAAAATTAAACACAAACTAAAAAAAAAACAAACACAGAATAATACACACACACACACACACACAAACTAGTACACACACACACACAAAAAACTTGAAAACAATCAAAATTACACACACACACAAACAAACACACACACACAAAAAAAATAAAACAACAAACACCAGCTTACACACAAAAAAACTTACACACACACACACACAAAATCTTAAACATACACAAAAACTTACATGCACACAAAAACTTACATGCACACAAAAACTTACACACACACAAAAAATTACACACACTCACAAAAACTTACACACACACACAAAAGCTTACAAACACACACACATGATAACTTACACACACACGCCAAAACTTACACACACACTCCAAAACTTACACACACACACACAAAAACTAACACACACACACACACAAAAACTTACACATGCACACGAAAACTAACAAGCACACAAAAACTTACAAGCACACAAAAACTTACACACACACACACACACACAAAAAAAAAACATAAACAACCGCACAAATACACACACACGCCAACAATTACTCACACCCACACACTTACACACACACACACACACAAGTTAGAAAAAATACAAAATATTCCTTTATTACCTCTGCAATACGGCTAAAAATGAAGAATTCATACACATTTTCAACTAGCTAAGGTTAAGTAATCTAAATATGGGCCATTCTGTTGCGAAAACACAAAAAAGTTAGAAAAAATACAAAATGTTAAATTTTTTAAAATTATTTTAGTATAAAAATGTTTTTGAATATCCCAACATAAAATATCTAAAGGTTAAATGTATTTATTATGAGCCTTTATATAGCGTAAACACACAAAAGTTTAAGAAAATGCAAAATATTACTTTTTTACCTCTGCAATACGCCTAAAAATGAAGAATTCATACACATTTTCAACTAGCTAAGGGTAAGTGTGATAAATATGAGCCAATCTGTTGCGAAAACACACAAAAGTTAGAAAAAATACAAAATATTCCTTTATTACCTCTGCAATACGGGTAAAAATGAAGAATTCATACACATTTTCAACTAGCTAAGGATAAGTGTTTTAAATATGAGCCATTCTGTTGCGAAAACACCCAAAAGTTAGAGAAAATACAAAATATTCCCTTATTACCTCTGCAAAACGGCTAAAACAGAAGAATTCATACACATTTTCAACTAGCTAAGGGTAAGTGTTTTAAATATGAGCCATTCTGTTGCGAAAACACACAAAAGTTAGAAAAAATGCAAAATAATCCTTTATTACCTCTGCAATACGGCTAAATATGAAGAATTCATAAACATTTTCAACTATCTAAAGGGTAAATGATTTTAATCTTATCCAATATATTTAGAAAACAAACAAAAGTAATAATAAATGAAAATTGTTCATTTAGTAAATCAGCATTAGGTATAAAATTTAATATTTCATAACAATTTTAAAATATCTAAAGGTTAAATTTTTTAAATATGAGCCATTCTATTTCTTAAACACACAAAAGTTAGAAAAAATGCAAAATGTTCCTTTATTACCTCTGCAATACGGGTAAAAATGAAGAATTCATACACATTTTCAACTAGCTAAGGGTAAGTGTTTTAAATATGAACCATTCTGTTACGAAAACACACAAATGTTAGAAAAAATACAAAATAATCCTTTATTACCTCTCCAAAACGGCTAAAAATGAAGAATTCATACACATTTTCAACTAGCTAAGGGTAAGTGTTTTAAATATGAGCCATTCTATTGCGAAAACACACAAAATTTAGAAAAAATACAAAATGATCACTTATTAAATCTTAAATACGGCTAAAAATGAATAATTCATACATATATACAACTAGAAATGGGTAAGTCTTGTAAATATGAACAATTCTATTGCGAAAACACACAAAAGTTAGAAAAAATAAAAAATATTCCTTTATTACCTCTGCAAAATGGCAAAAAATGAATAATTCATAATCATTATCAAATAGATTATTTATTTTTTTTTTAATATGAGCAATTATATTGAGAAAACACACAAAAGTTAGAAAAAATACAAAATCTTACTTTATTACCTCTGCAATAGGGGTAAAAATGAAGAATTCATACACATTTTCAACTAGCTAAGGGTAAGTGTTTTTAATATTAGCCATCCTGTTGCGAAAATACACAAAAGCTAGAAAAAATACAAAATATTCATTTATAACATATTAAATTATGAAAAAAATGAAGTATTAATACAAAAAATAAAATATATAATGTTAACTGTTTTAAATATGGGCAATTCTGTTGCGAAAACTTACAAACGTTAGAAAAAATACAAAATATTCCTTTATTACATCTGCAATACGACTAAAATTGAAGAATTCATACACATTTTCAACTAGCTAAGGGTAAGTGTTTTAAATATGAGCCATTCTGTTGCGAAAACACACAAAAGTTAGAAAAAATACAAAATATTCCTTTATTACCTCTGTAATACGGGTACAAATGAAGAATTCATACAGATTTTCAACTAGCTAAGGGTAAGTGTTTTAAATATGAGCCATTCTGTTGCGGAAATACACAAAAGTTAGAAAAAATACAAAATAGTCCTTTATTACCTCTGCAAAACGTCTAAAAATGAAGAATTCATAACATTTTAAACTAGCTAAGGTTAAGTGTTTTAAATATGAGCCATTCTATTCCGAAAACAAACAAAATTTATAAAAAATGAAAATTGTTCCTTTATTACCTATGAAATACGGATAAAATTTAAGTATTAATAAAAATTTTAAACTTGCTAAGGGTAAATGTTTTATATATGATCCAATATATTGCGTAACAAAACAAAAGTTTGAAAAAATGTAAAATTTTCCATTATTACCTCTGAAATACGTCTAAAAATGAATAATTCATACACATTTTCAACTATATAATTTTAAATGTTTTAAATATGAGCAATTATATTGCTAAAACACACAAAAGTTAGAAAAAATGCAAAATGTTCCTTTATTACCTCTGCAATACGGCTAAAAATGAAGAATTCATACACATTTTCCACTAGCTAATGTTAAGTGTTTTAAATATGAGCCATTCTGTTGCGATTAACAAATCCAGTATGTTTTAATGCAAAATGTGCAATTTTTTAATATTAATAATTTGTAAAAATGAAGAATTCATACACATTTTAAACTAGCTAAAGGGTAAATGTTTTTAATATGAACCATTCTATTGCGAAAACACACAAAGTTATAAAAAAAGAAAAAACTTCCTTTATTAACTATGCAAAAAGGCTCAAAAAGATGAAGACAAACACAAATTCTACTAGAGCAGGGTCCTTGAGTTCTATATTTGACATTCTCGTGCTACAACACCCAAAAGTGAGTATAATTACAATATATTCGTTTATTACCTCTGCAAAACGGATAAAAATGAAGAATTCATACACATTTTCAACTAGCTAAGGGTAAGGGTTTTAAATATGAGCCATTCTGTTGCGAAAACATACAAAAGTTAGAAAAAATACAAAATATTCATGTATTACCTCTGCAAAATGGCTAAAAATGAAGAATTCATACACATTTTCAACTAGCTAAGGGTAAGTGTTTTAAATATGAGCCATTCTGTTGCGAAAACACACAAAAGTTAGAAAAAATACAAAATATTCCTTTTATTACCTCTGCAAAACGGCTAAAAATGAAAAATTCATACAAATTTTCAACTAGGTAAGGGTAGGTGTTTTAAATATGAGCCATTCTGTTGCGAAAACACAAAAGTTAAAAAAATTCAAAATAATCCTTTATTACCTCTGCAATACGGGTAAAAATATAGAATTCATACACATTTTCAACTAGCTAAGGGTAAGTGTTTTAAATATGAGCCATCCTGTTGCGAAAACACACAAAAGTTAGAAAAAATACAAAATATTCCTTTATTACCTGTGCAAAACGGCTAAAAATGAAGAATTCATACACATTTTCAACTAGCTAAGGGTAAGTGTTTTAAATATGGGCAATTCTGTTGCGAAAACATACAAAAGTTAGAAAAAATACAAAATATTACTTTATTAACTATTAAATACGTATAAAAATGTATTATTAATTAAATATTTAATCAATCTAAAGGGTAAATGTTTTAAATTTTTGACATTATATTGAGAAAACACAAAATTTAGAAAAAATGAAAAATGTTCCGTTTTTACCTCTGTATTACGGCTAAAAATGAAAAATTCATACACATTTTCAACTAGCTAAGGGTAAGTGTTTTAAATATGAACCATTCTGTTGAGAAAACACACAAAAGTTAGAAAAAATACAAAATATTCCTTTATTACCTCTGCAAAACGGCTAAAAATGAAGAATTCATACACATTTTCAACTAGCTAAGGGTAAGTGTTTTTAATATGAGCCATTCTGTAGTGAAAACACACAAAAGTTAGAAAAAATGTAAAATGTTTGTTTATTACCTTTACAATACTACTAAAAAGGAAGAATTCATAAACATTGTCAACTAGTTACGGGTAAGTGTTTTTAATATTAGAGATTATGTTGCGAAAATACACAAAAGTTAGAAAAAAAACAAAATATTCCTTTATTACCTCTGCAAAACGGCTAAAAATGAAGAGCTTATACACATTCTCAACTAGCTAAGGTTACGTTTGTTAAATATGAGCCATTCTGTTGATAAAACACACAAAAGTTAGAGAAAATACAAATCTTACTGTATTACTACTTCAAAATGGCTAAAAATGAAGAATTAATACACATTTTAAACTAGCTAAGGGTAAGTGTTTTAAATATGAGCCATTTTGTAGTCGAAAACACACAAAAGTTAAAAAAAATGCAAAATGTTCCAATTTTACCTCTGCATTACGGATAAAAATTAAGAATTCATACAAATTTTGAACTATCTAATGGTAAATGATGTAAATTTTAGGATATATATTGCGTAAACACACAAAATTTAGAAAAAATGCAAAATGTTCCTTTATTACCTCTGCAATACGTCTAAAAATGAAGAATTCATACAAATTTTCAACAAGCTAAGTGTATGTGTTTTAAATATGAGCCATTCTGTAGCTAAAAGACACACAAGTTAAAACAAATACAAAATAATCCATTATTACCTTTGCAAAACGGCCAAAAATTAAGAATTCATACACGTATTAAACTAGATAAGTGTCAGTGTTTTAAATATGAGCCATTCTGTTGCGAAAACACACAAAAGTTAGAAAAAATACAAAATATTCCTTTATTACCTCTGCAAAACGGCTAAAAATGAAGAATTCATACACATTTTGAACTAGCTAAGGGTAAGTGTTTTAAATATGAGCCATTCTGTTGCGAAAACACACAAAAGTTAGAAAAAATACAACCTGACCCCCCTAATTGAAGGATATGAATTAGAACCATGGGAAAGTAATTTCATCGTATTTTGCATTTCCCACAAGGGGACACCTTTCGAGTAAAAGGAAAGAGCTACCAGACTAAACCAAAGATATGATGAAATAATAACGAATAATTGTTCAAACTTAAATTTTCTGTATTAAGGGAATGTTTTATTTTAAAACCATTATATCTACCAAAGGTTCAATACCTGAGTTAAACTAAGATGTTTCAATTTCAGGAAAAAATTATATTTTGACAACATTTTACAATTTACCAAATTTAAAGTTTTGTTTAGTTTCAAAATGTTTTCTGTCACTAATCTTCTTTTAATTATTCACAAAAAATACTAAAGAAAACCACTCCCCGCGGTTTTTTGATTTTAAATTATTAGAGAAGGCTATTATTTCTTTGAAATATACATTTTACATTTTTAATTTTCATGCTTTTGATAAGTATCTTGTCCTTTTGGTGTAAATTGCAGCTGAAGGCTTTTTTCATCATATTTTCATTATTTTCATTGGAAAACACACTGAAAAGAAATATTATTGAACTCACATCAAACATTGCCAGGCTTCCATTTGAAGAACCTTCCATTATTTTCTATCTTGTCCACTATTTAAGCATATACTGACTTTTAAAGCTTTTCAACGCTCTTAAATATACTAATCTAACGGTTATTTATTTACGAAATTGTGCAAACTGTTGATTTAGAACAATAATTACCTTTCTATATATCAATTAACACTCACTAGAATTGCCACTTTTCACTCGCGGAGAATGGTTTCAAAACAATACTTCTTACATCGCATAGACTAATTGTGTCAAACAAGGCATCTTCAATGCAGATTAATTAGTTGTTACGTTCGATTTTGTTTTGAATATAGAAGAGCAGAAATGGGAAGTGAGAATGTCTATAAAACTATCAAAGATTGGTTGGATTTAATGCAAATTTTGATTATAGTTTATTAGGTTAAGTTAGTGTAGACTATCCTCTAGTAAGTGCGAGACAGAAAATTACTTAAGTATATATCTCCCCCGATATCTCAACCCATGCTCATAATATCAAAATAAGTAGGATATATACAGATCCAACGTATGGGTTATGGTTAGGCTAGATTATGTTAGGTTAGGTTAATTTAGGTTAGACTAGCTTAGCCTACTTAGCCCCCCCCCTCCCCCACCGCCTCAACCATCGCTCTTGAAATCCCTTGAATTAGGTGTATACAAAATGTTTGGTGTTTGTATTGTTTTTTTTTTTGGAGTTTAGGTTAGGTTAATGAACGGCAGCATATCCTTTGAATTTTAATCATTTTTTGGGGGGGGGGGCTCCCGCCCCCCACCCACCAAAGGTAGGGGGATGGTTAGGTTAGGTTAGAGTTTTTTTTGGTATGGTCATTTAGGGTATCCGCGCTGAGTCTACGGAGGGCCCCAACCCCGGGGGCCACTTAACCTTCCCTCCGCACAAGAGTTTGCCTCACCCCCCCCATAGTATGGTACCTTAAAGGTAAAGATGACCCCCCCCCAACCCCAGGGCCACAGTATACAACTCCGAACACGTGTCTTACCCTCACCACACCGTTCAGGTTAGGTTAGATTATGTTAAGTTAACTAACATTTATAGATTAACTTACATCAGGTTAAGTGGCGCGCCACTTAACCTGATGTAAGTTAACCTAGAAATTCTTCATTTTTACCCGTATTGCAGAGGTAATAAAGGAATATTTTGTATTTTTTCTAACTTTTGTGTGTTTTCGCAACAGAATGGCTCATATTTAAAACACTTACCATTAGATAGTTTAAAATGTGAATGAATTCTTCATTTTTATCCGTATTGAAGAGGTAATAAAGGAAAATTTTGTATTTTTTCTAACTTTTGTGTGTTTTCGCAACAGAATGGCTCATATTTAAAACACTTACCCTTAGCTAGTTGAAAGTGTGTATGAATTCTTCATTTTTACTCGTTTTGCAGAGGTAATAAATGATTATTTTGTATATTTTCTAAATTTTGTTTGTTTACGCAATAGAATGGATGACATATATACAATTTACCCTTTAGCTAGTTGAAAATGTGCTTGAATTATTGATTTTTAGCCGTATTGAAGAGGTAATAAATGAACATTTTGCATTTTTTCTAACTTTTGTGTGTTTTCGCAATTGAATGGCCCATATTTAAAACAATTACCCTTAGCTAGTTGAAAATGTGTATGAATTCTTCATTTTTTACCCATATTGCATAGGTAATAAAGGATTATTTTGCATTTTTTCTAACTTTTGTGGGTTTTCGCAATAGGATGGTTCATATTTAAAACATTTACCCTTTAGCTAGTTGAAAATGTGTATGAATTCTTGATTTTTAGCATTATTGAAGAGGTCAAAACCTATCAATGTTCAATTAGTTTACCGATTTTGTTATTACGTTATATTCGGCATCTGAAACAAAAATTTTACCGTTATCTTTATGTCGATGTTTAATTATTATTAGTTTATTTCCGTAAATATGCGATCAAAAGTGAACATTTTGCATTTTTTCGAACTTTTGTTTTTTTTATAGACAGTATTTATATTATTCAATAATCTTTAACTTATATATTTGATATTGATTTTTATTTCTACATTTTTAGCCTTATTGAAGAGGTAGTTAAGGACTATTTTGCATTTTTTCTAACTTTTGCGTGTTTTCGCAACAGAATGGCTCATATTTAAAATACCTACCCTTAGCTAGTTGAAAATGTGTATGAATTCTTCATTTTTACCCGTTTTGCAGAGGTAATAAAGGAATATTTTGTATTTTTTCTAACTTTTGTGTGTGTGTGTGTGTGTAAGTTTTTGTGTGTGTGTAAGTTTTGGCGTGTGTGCGTGAGTTTCCGTGTGTGTGTGTGTGTAATATTTGTGTGTTTTTGTGTTTTTAAGTTTGTGTTTTCATGTTTTATTGTGCGTTCTTTTTTTTTTTATCTTTCTTTTTTAAGTTTTTTTTTTTTTTTTTTTGTGTGTGTTTAAGTTTTTGTGTGTGTGTGTGTAAGATTTTGCGTGTGTGTGTTATTTTTTATGTATGTTTGTAATTTTTAATGTGTGTGTGTGTGTGTAATTTTTTGTGTGTGTGTGTGTGCGTTTTTTTGCGTTTGTGTTAGTTTGTGTGTGTGTGTAAGTTTTTGTGTGTATGTAAGTTTTTGTGTGATTATTATTTTTTGTGTATGGGTTTAAGTTTTTGTGTGTGTGTGTGTTTGTCTAAGTTTGTGTGTGTCTATTATTTTTTGTGTGTTTTTTAGTTTTTTTTGTGTGTGTGTTAGTTTTTGTGTGTGTGTGTGTGTGTAATTTTTTGTTTGTTCATTTTTTTTTTGTTTGTATGTGAGTAAGTTTTTGTGTGTGTGTGTTTTTTAGTTTTTGTGTGTGTAAGTTTTGTAGTGTGTGTGTTATTTTTCGTGTTTGTGTGTTTAAGTTTTGTTTTTGTGTGTGTTTGAGTGTATGTGTTAGTTTTTGCGTGTGTGTGTGTGAGTTTTTTTTGTGTTCATGTGTAAGTTTTTGTGTGTGTGTGTGTGTGTAAGTTTTTTTGTTTTTTTTAGTTTTTGCGTGTTTTTGTTTTTGTGCGGGTTTTTGTGTTTGTTATTTTGGTGTTTGTGTGTGTATGTTTTTGTTTGCATTTAAGTTTTTGTGTGCATGTAAGTTTTCGTGTGCATGTGTAAGTTTTTGTGTGTGTGTGTGTGTGTGTGTAAGTTTTCGTGTGTGTGTGTGTAAGTTTTGGCGTGTGTGTGTAAGTTTTGGTGTGTGTGTGTAAGTTTTCTTGTGTGTGGGTGTCAGTTTTTGTGTGTGTGTGTGTAAGTTTTTGTGTGTGTGTATATTTGTGTGTGCATGTATGGGGACTGGGGGGGACCTTTGGGGCCAAGGGAGGGCGTTTGGGGATCCGGTGGCCCTTGAGGATTGAGTGGTCTTTTGGGAGTCCGGGGGACCTTTGGGGACCGGGGGAGGGCCTTTGGGGCATAGGGAGGGCCTTTAGGGCACAGGGAGGGCCTTGGGGGGTCGGGGGAGCAGTTGGGGGTCTGGGGGACATTTGGGGACCGGTGGAGGGCCTTTGGGACCCCGTTGGTCCTTTGGGAGCTCGATGGGCCTTTGGGGGGCCCGGGGATGGCCTTTGGGGGTCTGGTGGGTCTTTGAGGGCGCCGGTGGCCCTTTGGGAGCTTGGGGGGCCTTTGAGGACCGGGGGCTTCCTTGAGGGTTGGGGTAGGAGGATTGGAACCCTTTGGGGTTGGGTTAGAGGACCTCACAACACTGTTCAAATGAAACTTGTGTAGTATAACGACCACAGAGTTTCACCATTAAATTCTCTTCTAAAATCTCTTCAAAAATCATCTTTTAAAATGTCTCTAACTGTTTCGCCGAAATAGTTCCATAACCTGTCTAAAACAGTTTCGCCCAAATAATCCCTAAACGTAATTCAGCGTGTTCCTTTTGTTTTTGGCATCTCTGCGCTAATGCATTTCAAATTAATAAGAAACCTGATTCCCGCGCTAAAACAATTCATCGCTAAGATGTTTCTTGGAGAATTGTTTCCATGGCCATTGGCTATTAATATCCTTTGGAGTTTGACCAAAAGACTTGTTTCTGAGGCAAAGACATTATTGACTTAGATCGATTCCTGGAGAATCGTTTCTATTCGAAAATTTTAAAAGTCTGATAGATGATGTCATTGGTTGATTGATCTGTCAAGAAATGGGAATTAATTTGTTGTTTCTAAGGGGAATTATTGATTTACGATAGGTGAATTGAGGTCGACAGCACAGGTGTTCCAAGGTCGATGTTGTTGTTCTTGTAAGTGCACGCTCTCAGCGAATGTCAAGGTCGATGTTGTTGTTGTTGACACACCTTGAAAATTTAGGTCATTGACCCCATTAACCACGTGTTCTCCCTAATGACTCTATGCCTATATATGGAGCCCCGTCAGTATTAAAAATGCTGACATGACCACGTGGTCATGTCACGATCAATAGGGGCCATTCTACTAATGTTCTAAATATTCAGACTCCCCGCATATCGGACAAGAGAAGGGACCAATCCGTACCTTAACCCTCGCTAAATACTTTCTTCTCCCTCCCCCCCAAGCAGCATAAAATCCCTCCTTACAGATGAGACCTATTTTAAGCATCATGTTGGAGCTCAAATTTAATATATATTTCTTCTCCCCATGCTTCTCCAATGTCTCTGTATATTTCCAAGGAATGTAATTTAACCTTGTCTTCTAGCAATACCTGAATCCCTTGATCTTGTAGCACTATTTCCATGGATTTTGCAATCAATCATGTTTCCACCCCTCCTCCAATGCCGTCATGCCACCAGCCTGATAGCCCACAATTGTCTAGTATACTCTTAATTTGCGCAGGCCAAAAAGCTTTTCTTTTATCCAATAACATATCATTGAAAGCATTTTTTGTTAACCGATAATGTGGCATAGCAATAATTTTTTCCCAATAACCTACCATGCGTGCTACCTGTTTATTTCTTAAGCTAAAAGGACCCAGGTCAATCTTTATAACAGTGCTATAAAATTTTTTATATAACCCTATTAATCTTTGAAAATAATGTAGCTGTATCCTCTCCATTTCCACCTCCCCTGAGGTCCCCATATCTCTGCCCCATGATGTATAGCAGGTTATATTCTACTTGCAGAAATACGCTTTTGTAGCTTGATACCCTTTACACCTATATCCTTAAAACAACTCTTAATACCGGGTTATTCATAATCTCATTAAAATCTTCTCTTTTAATTTCATGCTTATCCAAGTTGTCATTTTTATTATTATCGTTGACCCATGATAGAAACACGGATATAGGGCGATAATCGAGTGTACAAAGGTGACGCAGATAAGTTAATTAAAGCCCAATAAATAGGCAATGACACGAACTTGAAAACTTTATATTTCAGTTGAAATTTTCGCCGAAATATTAACCTCGCCACTGGGCAAATGGGTGTTTTCAATAAATATCATGCACCAAGTGCATGATAAAATTGGTTCTTCTGAAGCTCGTCATAAACACGCAAGTGACATAGACTGAAGGGCCACAAACATATTTTCTCTTCTATCTATACCCGTACACACCATTTTTCTTTTATCTTTGGGAATACAGACCCATCCACACATTTTAAATATCTGTTTTTGAGACATTAATCAGCCTAGGAGAGATTTCGTATTAAATATTTGTTAAAAACTTGTAAATATCTCAGGGAGTCTCATCTTGTCAAATCGTTTAGTGTAGCACGTCAAATCGTTTAGTGTAAACACGAGTGACTTAACGCCGGGGAAATACTTTCATCACCGTTCCTCCAAAGATCATTTATGTACTAATACTTGTTTTGTGTTAATCTTAAGGCGTTATTTTATATACACATTTTTACGGGCCTTAAAACTAAGAATTTTGACCGTTTGATTTCATGATTTCATGACCATTTGAACAAATGAGTTCAATTATGATTTTGCTATAAAAGGTTTTTTTTTTATATAATAACAGATAGTACGGAGACACAGTCCTTTGGGTGAAAATTTTCCCAAAACCTCACTTTTATCTCAAAATTCTTCTTTTTTTATGTAGTATGAATTTTTTAAGATATTTCGTTTTAATTTCCCCCTCAATACTTTTAGACTTTTCCAAGTTAAGACATTTAGATTTTTGATACTCTTCATTTCAAGGCATTTAGATTTTTCATGGTTTTGAATTTAAACGTTTGCGCTTTAGTTGCATCGAAATTAAGCGTTTGGATTTTGGTAATTTTTCAATCCAAGTATTTAGATTTTGGCAAGGTTCCGGACACATTGTAGAGGGAGAGATACGGGGGCTACAGACGCTTTGAATAAGGGTATAGCGAGGGGTGGTATGGAAAGGAGGCTCAGGGGTAAAATTGTCTAATATTATATTAATGTCAACTCGTAATTTTATATTCACATTTCTAAGGGGCCTACTAAGTAAGATTCTCGGCCATTTAACATATGATTTCAAGCATGGGCTACCTTTAAAAACTTTTGATTTTACCATATTAACAGCTCGTGTGGAAGCTAAATCCTTCATTTGTTATGTAACATGAATTTTTTAAAGCTTTTTTTCTTTTAATTTTCCCCTTGAGACTTCAATACTAATTTCAAGTTAAGACACAGGTTTTCGATATACCTTCATTTTAAGGCATTTAGGTTTTTCACAGTCTTAAATTTAAGTGTTTGGGCTTTATCTGCATCGAAATTAAGTGATTGGGTTTTGGTCATTTTTCAATTCAGGCATTTAAATTTTTCCTATCCCTTTATTGAAGCCTTTAGCTTTTCGATGCCTCAAATTAGAAAATTAGGTTTTTGGTACGGGACCCTTCTCTTCGTTTTATTTAGGGGGTTTCTTAATTTTAGGGGGTTTCTTAGGGGGGTTGAGGGTCACTATCCTCTTCAACCGTTTTTGTTTTACCACTTTACCTATATATTTCACTATGGATTGACATTTTGGGAACTTATACCCGTGTCTTTTCTATTCCTGAGGGTTGCTCTTCCCCAGCCTACTTCAAGGGGCTTTTAGACAGTATATCCCATCGGCCTTTTGCTACTCGGGGTTTTTCACACTTCGCTTTTCTAGCTTTTCCTGGGTTTACGTTGTCTGAAGCTTATTATTTGAGATGTTTACTTTGGTATTTCCTTGTTTGACTTGTCAGAAACTATGAATTTGGATGGCTAGTTGGCTATTTAGGGTTTTTCTGACTTAGGTTTCTTATCTCTTCGTGAGTGTGGTGTCTAACGCTGATTATTTGAGATGTTTACTTTGGCATTTTGTGGTTTGACCACAGTAGACAGAATATAGCAGTATGATCATTCTCTCTCTCTCACATTATAAAAACCCGGACAGGGGTGCGAGTGGAAAGAAACAGGCTAAACAAGCTAAGGCAGAAAGAAGTGGGAGGAGCTTTTTGTTCACGATGACCAGAAATGATCTGCGATAAGCTTACTGGTATATTCAGAAACAGGCTAAACAAGCTAAGGCAGAAAGAAGTGGGAGGAGCTTTTTGTTCACGATGACCAGAAATGATCTGCGATAAGCTTACTGTCTGTAAACTGTGGGTTTGACTTATCTGAAATTATAATTAGGACGGCTAGTTGGCTGTTTAGGGGTTTTCAGACCTTGGTTTCTTAGCTTTTCATGGATGTTTGGTGTCTGAAGTTTATTATTTGAGCTGTTCAATTTGATCTATCGTTGTTTGAATTGTCTGAAAATATGAATTAGGATGGTTCCTTGGCTGTTAAGGGTTTTTCATACTTATATTTCTTAGCTTTTCTTGGGTGTATGGTGTCTGAAGTTTATTGTTTTAGATGTTTACTTTTGTATTTTGTTGCTTGAATTGTCTGAAATTATTAATTAGGATGGTCAGTTGGCTGTTTGAGGCTTTTCAGACTTTGGTTTTTTGACTTTTCATGGCTGTGTGGTGTCTGAGTTTTATTATTTGAGATGCTTTCGTATTTCGTGGTTTGACTTGTCTGGAAATATAAATTTGAATGGTTAGTTGACTGTTTGAGGTTTTTTCCGCTTAACTTTCTTAGCTTTTCGTTTATTTTAATGAATCGTGTTTCATTTTTTGTTTTTCAAAAATTAGTGTTTCATTTTTTTTCAAAAATCAGTGTTTCATATTTTGTTACTTTTTAAAAACTTATTGTTTAATTTTTTGTTTTTTCAACTTCATGTTAATTTTTCACAGTCAAGACTCCTTGAAAATGTTTTTTTCACGCTCTAAATTTGAAGTTTCAGAAAAAATTTCAGACAACGTGCATCCATGAAAGTCTAAAAGACATAACTCAGAAAAGATCAAGCAATAACATTCGCACAAAATAAACCACGAGATATGAAAGTAAACATCACAAATAATAAACTTCTGATCCCAAACATCCAATAAAACCTATGAGACATAAGTCGGAAAAACCCATACAGGCAACAAGGTATTCTAATTCATAATTTCAAACAAGTCAAACCACAAAATACCACAGCAAACGTTCAAAATGATAAGCGTCAGACACCAGATTTACACGAAAAGCTAAGAGATTTAAGTGCAAAAAACCTCAAAAAGCCAACTAACCATACTAATTCACAGTTTCAGATAAGTCATACTAAAGTAATTATCTAAAATAATAAACTTCAGACACCATAAAAGCCACGCAAAGCTAGGAAACCAAAGTTTGAAAAACGTCAAACTGCCAACTAACCATCCTAATTCATAATTTCCAACAAGTCAACATTAAATGTTAAAATAAGTATCTCATATAATGAATTCCAGACACCATACACACACGAAAATCTAAAAAATCTAAGTCTAAATACCCCAAACAGCCAACCAGGCAACTATCCTTATTCCTAATTTCAGGCAAGTTAAACCACGAAATACCAAAGCAAACATCTCAAATAATAAGTGTCAGACGCAACGCTCTCATGATAAGGTAAGAAAAATAAGTCTGAAAAATCAAAAAACAGAAAACTAACCATCCTAATTCATAATTTCATATAATTCTAAACCAAGAAATACCAAAGTAAAAATCTCAAATATGAAGCCTCAGAAAAAAAACACGAAAAGCTAAGAATCCTAAGTCTGAAAAACCTTAAACAGCCAACGAACCCTTCGAATTCATAAGTTCAGACAAGTCAAATCAGGAAAGAACAAAGTAAGCATCTCAAATAATAAGCTTCAGATATCATGCACCCACGAAAAACTAGAGAATTCAAGTTTGAAGAACTTCAAATAGCAAAAAGACGATAGAATATATAGGCCAAAACCCCTCTAAAATTGGCTGGGAAAAAGCCCCACAAAGGACTAGAAAAGTCAGGGGTAAAAGTTCCAAAAAGTTTTATTCAAAGTAAAATATAAACGAACAGGGGTAAAGTAAAGGCAGTCTAAGAGGATGGTGCTCCCCAACCCCCTAAAAAGCCCTCTGAAATAAAATGGGGAGAAAAACCCTGTAGGAAAAACTAAATGTTTTAATTTGAGGCACTGAAAAGCCAAAGGCAAAAAAAGAAAAACGACAAGCAAAACTCTTAATTTCTATTCTGTTAAAGCATAAGCGCTGAAATTCAAGGACGTGAAAAACTTAATCGTCTTAAAATGAAGGATATCAAAAATCTAAATGGCTGAACTTGATATATGTCTTAAAAGTCTCGAGGGGAAATTAAAACGACGTATCTCTAAAAAAATTAATATTTCATAAAAATAGAAGGATTTTGGGATAAATATAAGGTATTGGGGGAATTTTCACCCAAAGGGCCCAGCTTCCGTATGAACTTTTGATAAAGTAAAATGAAATCCTTTTAAAGCAAACCCACACTTGAAATCATATGTTAAACGGTCAAAATTTTTAGTTTTAAGGGCCCGTAGAAATGTGAAATTTAAATTCTGCATTAAGATGAATATAATTCTAATCTTAGTACAAAAAAGGATCTTATGAGAAACGGCTATTAGCTAATGGATGCATTTCCTCGGATTAAATCACACGTATTTAAACTAGACGATTCGTCAATGTGAGACCCCTGAGTTATTTCAAACTTTTTAATAAACATGTTATATGATATCTTTCCTTTGTTGTTTGATGTCTTACAAAGGAGTCTGAGAAGCTATTTAAAATTCGTGGATGCGGCTGTATTCCCATAGACACAAGAAAAATGGTATGAAGGGGCGTAAGAATAAGAAAAAATGTGCTAGCGCACCTTAGAAACAAGGTAAAATAGACACTAACGACAATTTGCCACTTTTGTCTCATATTTCTAACGCCCGGCCTTCTCTCAGTGTAAAAAAAACTACGTAAGATTCTGCATAGGTACACCAAGTGGCGAGTAGCCCCCTGGAAATGCAATGTAGCGCCCCCCGGAAATTCAATATAGGTACACAATGAGGTGAGTAACCCACTGAAAATACAGAAAAATGGCGTTTAGGGGCATAGAAACAAGAAAAACTGTGTTAGTGCCACTCAGAAACAAGGTAAAACAGACACTAGTGGCAATTTGTTCCCTGTGATTCGTATTCACAACCTCCCACTTTCTCTCAATGTAAAAAAAATACCAAAGATTTAGTATAGGTATACAAAGTGGCGGGAAATCCCTGGGAAATGCAAAGTACCGATCCCCAAAAATTCAATATAGGTACGCCATGAGGTAAGTAACTCGCAGAAAATACAAAAAAATGGTGTTTAGGGGAAGAGAAACAAGAAAAAATGTTTTTGTGTCACTAACAAACACGGCAAAACAGACACTAGTGGCAATCTGTTCCCTGTGATTCCTATTCACAACCTCCCACTTTCTCTCAATGTAAAAAAAAAAATACCTAGGATTTAGTATAGGTAAACAAAGTGGCGAGAAATCCCTTGGAAATGCAATGTACCGCTCCCCGAAAATTCAATATAGGTACACAATGAGGTGAGTAACCCGCTGAAAATGCAGAAAAATGGCGTTTAGGGGCATAGAAACAAGAAAAATTGTGTTAGTGCCACTCAGAAACAAGGTAAAACAGACACTAGTGGCAATCTTTTCCCTGTGATTCCTATTCACAACCTCCCACTTTCTCTCAATGTAAAAAAAAAATACCTAAGATTTAGTATAGGTATAAAAAGTGGCGAGAAATCCCTTGGACATGCAATGTAGCGCCCCCCAGAAATTCAATATAGGTACACCATGAGGTGAGTAACCCACTGAAAATGCAGAAAAATGGCGTTTACGGGCATAGAAACAAGAAAAATTGTGTTAGTGCCACTCAGAAACAAGGTAAAACAAACACTAGTGGCAATCTGTTCCCTGTGATTCCTATTCACAACCTCACACTTTCTCTCAATGTAAAACAAAAAAAATACCTAAGATTTAGTATAGGTATACAAAGTGGCGAGAAATCTCTTGGAAATACAATGTAGCGCCCCTCCGAAATTCAATATAGGTACACCATGAGGTGAGTAACCCGCTGAAAACGCAGAAAAATGGCGTTTAGGGGCTTAGAAACAAGAAAAACTGTGTTAATGCAACTCAGAAACAAGGTAAAACAGACATTAGTGGCAATCTGTTCCCTATGATTCCTATTCACAACCTTCCACTTTCTCTCAATGTAAAAAAAAAAAATACCTAAGTTTTAGTATAGGTATACAAAGTGGCGAGAAATCCCTTGGAAATGCAATGTAGCGCCCCCCGGAAATTCAATATAGGTTCACCATGAGGTGAGTAACCCGATGAAAATGCAGAAAAATGGCGTTTAGGGGCATAGAAACAAGAAAAACTGTGTTAGTGCCACTCAGAAACAAGGTAAAACAGACACTAGTGGCAATATTTTACCTGTGATTCCTATTCACAACCTCCCACTTTCTCTCAATGTAAAAAAAAAATATCTAAGATTTAGTATAGGTATACAAAGTGGCGAGAAATCCCTTGGAAATGCAATGTATTGCCCCCCGGAAATTCAATATAGGTACATCTTGAGTGGAGTAACCCGCTGAAAATGCAGAAAAATGGCGTTTAGGGGCATAGAAACAAGAAAAACTGTGTTAGTGCCACTCAGAAACAAGATAAAACAGACACTAGTGGCAATCTAATCCCTGTGATTCCTATTCACAACCTCCCACTTTCTCTCAATGTAAAAAAAAAAAACTAAGATTTAGTATAGGTATACAAAGTGGCGAGAAATTCCTTGGAAATGCAATGTAGCGTCCCCCGGATATTCAATATAGGTTCACCATGAGGTGAGTAACCCGTTGAAAATGCAGAAAAATGGCGTTTAGGGGCATAGAAACAAGAAAAACTGTGTTAGTGCCACTCAGAAACAGGGTATAACAGACACTAGTGGCAATCTTTTCCCTGTGATTCCTATTCACAACCTCCCACTTTCTCTCAATGTAAAAAAAATACCTAAGATTTAGTTTAGGTATAAAAAGTAGTGAGAAATCCCTTGGAAATGCAATGTACCGCCCCCCGGAAATTCAATATAAGTACACCTTGAGTGGAGTAACCCACTGAAAATGCAGAAAAATGGCGTTTAGGGGCCTATAACCAAGAAAAACTGTGTTTGTGCCACTCAGAAACAAGGTAAAACAAACACTAGTGGCAATCTGTTCCCTGTGATTCCTATTCACAACCTCCCACTTTCTCTCAATGCAAAAAAAAAATACCTAAGATTTAGCATACAAAGTGGCGAGAAATCCCTTGGAAATGTAATGTACCGCCCCCCGGAAATTCAATATAGGTACACCATGAGGTGAGTAACCCCCTGAAAATGCAGAAAAATGGCGTTTAGGGGCATAGAAACAAGAAAAAACTGTGTTAGTGCCACTCAGAAACAAGGTAAAACAGACAATAGTGGCAATCTGTTCCCTGTGATTGCTATTCCCACCCTCCCACCTTCTATCAATGTAAAAAAAAATACCTGAGATCTCGTATAGGTATACGCAGGGGCAAGAAGTCCCGTAGGAATGCAATGTAGTACCCCCCGGTCATTCAGTATAGGTACACAAAAAGGGTAGTAACCCACTGAAAATGCAGAAAAATGGCGTTTAGGGGCAGAGAAACAAGAAAAAACTGTGTTAGTGCCACTCAGAAACAAGGTAAAACAGACAATAGTGGCAATCTGTTCCCTGTGATTCCTATTCCCAACCTCCAACTCTCGCTAAATGTAAAAAAAAATACCTTAGATTTATCATAGGTATACAAAGTGGTAAGAAATCTTTTGGAAATCCAATGTACCGCCACGCAGATATTAAATAGAAGTGCACCTTGAGGGAAGTAACCCACTGAAAATGCAGAAAAATGTCGTTTATGGGCATAGAAACAACAAAAACTGTGATAGTGCAACTCACAAACAAGGTAAAACAGACACTAGTAGCAATCTGTTCCCTGTGATTCATATTCACAACCTCCCACTTTCTAGCGATGTAAAAAAAACAAATACCAAATATTTAGTATATGTATACGAAGTGGTGAGAAATTCCTTGGAAATGCAATGTAGCGCCCCCCGGAAATTCAATATAGGTACACAATAAGGTGAGTAATCCAAAGATCATGCTGTAAATGTGAGTTTTTGGACATAGACGATATAATTACTGTGTTAATCTCGCTCAAAAACAATTCTAAACGAACACTAGTGGTAGTTATTTCCTTGTGATTGGTATTGACAGCCTCTCATTTTCTCTCAATCTAAAAAAAAATAACTAAGATTTAGTATAGGTATACAAAGTGGCGAGAAATCCCTTGGAAATGCAATATACCGCCCCCTGGAAATTCAATATAGGTACACCATGAGGTGAGTAACCCGCTGAAAATGCAGAAAAATAGCGTTTAGGGGCATAGAAAAAAGAAAAACTGTGTTAGTGCCACTCAGAAGCAAGGTAAAACAAACACTAGTTGTAATCTGTTCCCTGTGATTCCTATTCAAAACCTCGCACTTTCTCGCGATGTAAAAAAACAAATACCAAAGATTTAGTATAGGTATACAAAGTGGTGGAAAATCCCTTGGCAATGCAATGTAGCGCCCCCGGAAACTCAATATAGGTACACCATGAGGTGACTAACCCGCTGAAAATGCAGAAAATAGGCGTTTAGGGGCATAGAAACAAGAAAAACTGTGTTAGTGCCACTCAGAAAAAAGGTAAAACAGACACTAGTGGCAATCTGTTCCCTTTGATTCCAATTCACAACCTCCCACTTTCTCTCAATGTAAAAAAAACGAAAACCAAAGATTTAGTATAGGTATACAAAGTGGCGAGAAATTCCTTGGAAATGCAATGTAGCGTCCCCTGGAAATTCAATATAGGTTCACCATGAGGTGAGTAACCCGTTGAAAATGCAGAAAAATGGCGTTTAGGGGCATAGAAACAAGAAAAACTGTGTTAGTGCCACTCAGAAACAAGGTAAAACAGACACTAGTGGCAATATGTTTCCTGTGATTCCTATTCAAAACCTCCCACTTTCTCTCAATGTAAAAAAACAAATACCTAAGATTTAGTATAAGTATACAAAGTGGTGAGAAATCCCTTGGAAATGCAATGTAGCGCCCCCCGGAAATTCAATATAGGTACACCATGAGGTGAGTAACCCGCTGAAAATGCAGAAAATTGGCGTTTAGGGGCATAGAAACAAGAAAAACTGTGTTAGTGCCACTCAAAAACAAGGTAAAATAGACATTATTTGTAATCTTTTCCCTTTGATTCCAATTCACAATCTTCCACTTTCTCTCAATGTAAAAAAAAAGAAAACCAAATTTTTAGTATAGGTATACAAAGTGGTGAGAAATCCCTTGGAAATGCAATGTAGCGCCCCTGGAAATTCAATATAGGTACACCATGAGGTGAGTAACCCACTGAAAATGAAGAAAAATGGCGTTTAGGGGCATAGAAACAAGAAAAACTGTGTTAGTGCTACTCAGAAACAAGGTAAAACAGACACTAGTGGCAATCTGTTCCCTGTGACTCCTATTCACAACCTCCCACTTTCTCTCAATTAAAAAAAAATACCTAAGATTTAGCATAGGTATACAAAGTGGTGAGAAATCTCTTGGAAATGCAATGTACCGCCCCCCGGAAATTCAATATAGGTGCGCCATGAGGTGAGTAACCCGCTGAAAATGAAGAAAAATAGAGTTTAGGGGCCAAGAAAAAACATAAACTGTGTTTGTGTTACTAAGAAGAAAGGTAAAACAGACACTAGTGGCAATTTGTTCCGTGTGACTCCTATTCACAACCTCCCACCTTCTCTCAATGCAAAAAAAAAAATACCGAAGATTTAGTATAGGTATACAAAGTGGTGAGAAATCCCTTGGAAATGCAATATACCGCCCCCCGAAAATTCAATATAGGTACGCATTGAGGTGAGTAACCCGCTGAAAATGCAGGAAATTGGCGTTTAGGGGCCTAGAAACAAGAAAAAACTGTGATAGCGCCACTCAGAACCAAGGTAAAACTGACAATAGTGGCAATCTGTTCCCTGTGATTCGTATTCCCAACCTCCCACTTTCTCTCAATGTAAAAAAAAATACCTAAGATTTAGTATAGGTATACAAAGTGGCGAGAAGTCCCTGGGAAATGCAATGTACCGCCCCCCGGAAATTCAATATAGGTACACAATGAGTTGAGTGATCCGCTTGAAAATAAGAAAAATGTCGGTTTGGAGCATAGAAACAAGAAAAACTTTGATAACGTCGATCAACAACACGTCACAACGAACCCTATTGGCAATCTGATACCTGTTACACGTAATCACAGCCCCAAATTATTGCGCAATGTAAAAAAAAAATTCCAAATATTTAGTATAGGTAAAAGAAGTGGTAAGAAATCCCTTGGAAATGCAATGTACCACCCCCGGAAATTCAACATAGGTACACCATGAGGTGAGTAACCCGCTGGAAATACAGAAAAATGGTGTTTAGGGGTATAGAAACAAGAAAAAATGTGTTAGTGTCGCTCAGCAACAAGGCAAAACAGACATTAGTGGCAATCTGTTCCCTGTGATTCGTATTCACAACCTCCCACTTTCTCTCAATGTAAAAAAAAAATACCTAAGATTTAGTATAGGTATACAAAGTGGCGAGAAATCCCTTGGAAATGCAATGTAGCGCCCCCGGAAATTCAATATAGGTACACCATGAGGTGAGTAGCCCGCTGAAAATACAGAAAAATGGCGTTTAGGGGCATAGAAGCAAGAAAAACTGTGTTAGTACCACTCAGAATCAATGCAAACCTGACACTAGTAGCAATCTTTTCCCTGTGATTCGTATTCCCAATCTCCCACTCTCGCTGTCTGCAAAAAAAAATACCATAGATTAATTATAGGTCAACACGGTGGCAGGAAATCCCTGGGGAATGCCAAGTACCGCCCCCCGAAAATTCAATATAAGTAAACAATGAGGTGATTAGCACACATAAAATACAGTAAAATGTCGGTTAAGGGCATAGAAACAAGAAAAACTGTTTTAGGGTCGATAAACAATAAGTCAATCCGACGACTATTGGCAATCTTTTCCTTTTGATTCGTATTTAAAGTCTCCCACCCGCGTTCTATGTAAAAAAAAATACAAAAGATCTATTAAAGGTATACGCAGGGGCGGGAAATCACGTTGGAATGCCAATTAGCGCCCCCCGGAAATTCAATATAGGTACACAATGAGGTGAGTAACCCACTAAAAATGCAGTAAAATTGCATTTAGGGGCATAGAAACAAGATAAACTGTGTTAGTGCCACTCAAAAACAATGTAAAACAGACACTAGTTGCAATCTGTTCCCTTTGACTCCTATTCACAACCTCACACTTTCTCTCAATGTAAAAAAAAATACCTAAGATTTAGTATAGGTATACAAAGTGGCGAGAAATCCCTTGGAAATGCAATGTACGCCCCCCGGAAATTCAATATAGGTACACAATGAGGTGAGTAACCCACTTAAAATGCAGTAAAATTGCATTTAGGGGCATAGAAAAAAGAAAAACTGTGTTAGTGCCACTCAGAAACAAGGTAAAACAGACACTAGTGGCAATCTGTTCCCTGTGATTCCTATTCACAACCTCCCACTTTCTCTCAATGTAAAAAAAAATACCTAAGATTTAGTAAAGGTATACAAAGTGGTGAGAAATCCCTTGGGAATGCAATGTAGCGCCCCCCGGAAATTCAATTTAGGTACACCATGAGGTGAGTAACCCGCTGAAAATGCATTAAAATGGCGTTTAGGGGCATAGAAACATGAAAAACTGTGTTAATGCCACTCAAAAACAAGTCAAAACAAACACTAGTGGCAATTATTTCCCTGTGATAAGTATTTACAGCCTCCCACTTTCTCTGTAAGTAAAAAAAATGCAAGTGATTAATTATAGGTATACAAAGTGGCGAGAAATCCCTTGGAAATGCAATGTACCGCCCCTCAGAAATTCAATATAGGTACACAATGAGGTGAGTAACCCGCTGAAAATGCAGAAAAATGGCGTTTAGGGGCATATAAACAAGAAAAACTGTGTTAGTGTCACTCAGAAACAATGAAAAACAGACACTAGTGGCAATCTGTTCCCTGTGATTCCTATTCACAACCTCCCACTTTCTCTCAATGTAAAAAAAAAATACCAAGGATTTATTAAAGGTAAACAAAGTGGCGGGAAATCCCTTGGGAAGGCAATATACCGCCCCCCGGAAATTTAATATAGGTACGCAATGAGGTGAGTAACCCGCTGAAAATGCAGAAAAATGGCGTTTAGGGGCATAGAAACAAGAAAAACTGTGTTAGTGCCACTCACAAACAAGGTAAAACAGACACTAGTGGCAATGTGTTCCCTGTGATTCCTATTCACAACCTCCCACCTTCTCTCAATGTAAAAAAAAAAATACCTTAGATTTAGTATAGGTATACAAAGTGGCGAGAAATCCCTTGGAAATGCAATATACCGCCCCCGGAAATTCAACATAGGTACACCATGAGGGGAGTAACCCGCTGGAAATGAAGAAAAATAGTGTTTAGGGGCATAGAAACAAGAAAAACTGTGTTAGTGCCACTCAGAAACAAGGTAAAACAGACACTAGTGGCAATTTGTTCCCTGTGATTCGTATTCACAACCTTCCATCTTCTCTCACTTCAAAAACAAAATACCTAATATTTAGTATAGGTATACAAAGTGGCCAGAAATCCTTGGGGAATGCAATTTACTACCCCGCGGAAATTCAATATAGGTACACCATGAGGTAAGTAGCCCGCTGAAAATGCAGAAAAATGGCGTTTAGGGGTATAGAAACAAGAAAAACTGTGTTAGTGCCACTCAGAAACAAGGCAAAACAGACACTAGTGGCAATCTGTTCCCTGTGATTCCTATTCACAACCTCCCACTTTCTCTCAATGTAAAAAAAAATACCTAAGATTTAGTATAGGTAAACAAAGTGGCGAGAAATCCCTTGGAAATGCAATGTACCGCCCCTCGGAAATTCAATATAGGTACACCATGAGGTGAGTAACCCGCTGAAAATGCAGAAAAATGGTTTTTAGGGGTTGAGAAACAACAAAAACTGTGTTAGTGCCCATCAACAGCAAGGTCAAACAAACACTAGTAGTAATCTTGTCCCTTTGATTAGTATTCACAATCCTACATTTTCTCGCAATGTAAAAAAAAAATTACAAATATTTATTAAGGGTAAACGAGGTGGTAGGAAATCCCTTGGAAATGCAATGTACCGCCCCCGGAAATTCAACATAGGTACACCATGAGGTGAGTAACCCCCTGAAAATGCAGAAAAATGGTGTTTAGGGGCATAGAAACAAGAAAAACTGTGTTAGTGCCACTCAGCAACAAGGTAAAACAGACACTAGTGGCAATCTGTTCCCTGTGATTCCTATTTAAAATCTCCCATTTTCTCTCAATGTAAAAAAAAAAATACCTAAGATTTATTATAGGTAAACAAAGGGGCGAGAAATCCCTTGGAAAGGCCATGTACCGCCCCTCAGAAATTCAATATAGGTACACCATGAGGTGAGTAACCCGCTGAAAATGCATAAAAATGGCGTTTAGGGGGATAGAAACAACAAAAACTGTGTTACTGTCAATCAGAAGGAAGGTAAAACAGACAATATTGGTAGTCTAGTCCCTTTGATTCGAATTTACAACCTCCCATTTTCTCGCAATGTAAAAAAAAAAATGAAAAATATTTCTTATGGTTAAAAAAGGGGGTAAAAATTTCATGAGGAATGCCATTTAGCGCCCCCCGGAAATTCAATGTAGGGTACACAATGAGGTGAGTAACCCGCTGAAAATACAGAAAAATGGCGTTTAGGGGTATAGAAACAAGAAAAAATGTGTTAGTGCCACTCAGAAACAAGGTAAAACAGACACTAGTGGCAATCTGTTCCCTGTGATTCGTATTTACAACCTCCCACTTTCGCTCTATGCAAAAAAAAACCTAAGATTTAGTAAAGGTATACAAAGTGGTGAAAAGTCCCTTTGAAATGCAATGTACCGCCCCCCAGAAATTCAAGATAAGTACTCCATGAGGGAAGTAACCCCCTGAAAATACTGAAAAATGGCGTATATGGGCATAGAAACAAGAAAAACTGTGTTAATGCAGCTCAGAAACAAGGTAAAACAGACACTAGTGGCAATCTATTCCCTGTGATTCCTATTCACAAACTCCCATCTTCTCTCAATGTAAAAAAAAAATACATGATATTTAGTAAAGGTATAAACAGGGGCAATAAATCCCGTTGGAATGCCATTTAGCGCCCCCCGGTAATTAAATATAGGGTACACAAAGAGGTGAGTAACCCGCTGAAAATGCAGAAAAATGGCGTCTAGGGGAATAAAAACAAGAAAAACTGTGATAGTGCCACTCAGAAACAAGGTAGAACAGACACTATTGGCAATCTGTTCCCTGTGATTCCTATTCACAACCTCCCACTTTCTCTCAATGTAAAAAAAAAATACCAAAGATTTAGTATAGGTATACAAAGTGGCGGGAAATCCCTTGGAAATGCAATATACCGCCCCCGAAAATTTAATGTAGTTACACATTGAGATAAGTCATTCGCTGAAAATGCAGAAAAATGGAGTTTAGGGGCATAGAAACAAGAAAAACTGTGTTAGTGCCACTCAAAAACAAGGTAAAACAGACACTAGTGGCAATCCGTTCCCTGTGATTCGTATTCACAACCTCCCACTTTCTCTGAATGTAAAAAAAAATACCTTAGATTTAGTATAGGTATACAAAGTGGCAAGAAATCCCTTGGAAAGGCAATGTACCGCCCCTCGGAAATTCAATATAGGTACACCATGAGGTGAGTAACCCGCTGAAAATGCATAAAAATGGCGTTTAGGGGCATAGAAACAAGAAAAACTGTGTTAGTGCCACTCAGAAACAAGGTAAAACAGACACTAGTGGCAGTCTGTTCCCTGTGATTCCTATTAACAACCTCCCATTTTCTCTCAATGTAAAAACAAAATACCAAGGATTTAGTATAGGTAAACAAAGTGGTGGAAAATCCCTTGGAAATGCAATGTACCGCTCCCCGGACATTCAATATAGGTACACCATGAGGGAAGTAACCCCCTGAAAATGCTGTAAAATGGAGTTTAGGGGCATAGAAACAAGAAAAACTGTGTTAGTGCCACTCAGAAACAAGGTAAAACAGACACTAGTGGCAATCTGTTCCCTGTGATTCCTATTCACAACCTCCCACCTTCTCTCTATGTAAAAAAAAATACCTAAGATTTAGTATAGGTATGCACAGTGGCGAGAAATCCCTTGGAAATGCATTTTAGCGCCCCCTGGAGATTCAATATAGGTACACAATGAGATGAGTAACCAACTGAAAATGCAGAAAGATTGCGTTTAGGGACTTAGAAACAAGAAAAACTGTGATAGTGCCACTAAAAAACAATGCACAACAAACACTAGTGGCAATCTTTTCCCTTTGACTCCTATTTACAACCTCTTACTTTCTCTCAATGTAAAAAAAAATGCCTAAGATTTAGTATAGGTATGCAAAGTGGCGAGAAATCCCTTGGAAATGCAATGTAGCGCCCCCTGGAAATTCAATATAGGTACACCATGAGGTGAGTAACCCGCTGAAAATGAAGAAAAATAGCGTTTAGGGGCATAGAAAAAACAAAAACTGTGTTAGTGCCACTCAAAAGCAAGGTAAAACAAACACTAGTGGCAATTTGTTCCCTGTGATACCTATTCACAACCTTCTATCTTCTCTCAATGCAAAAAAAAAATACCTAAGATTTAGTATAGGTATACAAAGTGGCGAGAAATCCTTTGGGAATGCAATTTACTGCCCCCCAAAAATTCAATATAGGTACACCATGAGGTGAGTAACCCTCTGAAAATGCAGAAAAATGGCGTTTAGGGGCATAGAAACAAGAAAAACTGTGTTAGCGCCACTCAGAAAAAAGGTAAAACAAACACTAGTGGCAATCTGTTCCCTTTTATTCCTATTCACAACCTCCCATTTTCTATCAATGTAAAAAAAAAATACCTACTATTTCGTATAGGTATAAGAGGGGGAGGGAAATCCATTGGGAATGCAATTTAGCGCCCCCCGGAAATTCAATATAGGTACACAATGAGGTGAGTAACCCACTGAAAATGCAGAAAAATGGCGTTTAGGGGCATAGAAACAAGAAAAACTGTGTTAGTGTCACTCAGAAACAAGGTAAAACAGACACTAGTGGCAGTATGTTCCTTGTGATTCCTATTTACAACCTCCCACCTTCTCTCAATGTAAAAAAAAATACCTAAGATTTTGTTTAAGTATACAAATTGGACAGCAATCCTTTGGGAATGCAATTTACTACCAACCAAAAATTCAATATAGGTACACAAAGAGATGAGTAAACAACTGAAAATGAAGAAAGATGGCGGTTAGGGACTTAGAAACAAGATACACTGTGATAGTGCCACTCAGAAACAAGGTCAAACAGACACTAGTGGTACTGTGTTCCCTTTGATTCCTATTCACAACCTCCCACTTTCTCTCAAT